>NC_091850.1:1102420-1299659 GCF_037783145.1 Equus przewalskii | reverse complement strand
TGTATGATCCTTTAGATAAATTTCTGAATTCAGGTTGCCAAAATTTTGTTGAGAATTTTTGCCTCTATGTTCATCAGCGACATTGGCCTGTAGTTCTCCTTTTTTGTGCTGTGCTTGTCAGGTTTTGGTATCAGAGTGAAGTTGGCCTCATAGAATGTGCTAGGAAGTGTTCCATCCTCCCTAATTTTTTGGAATAGCTTGAAAAGGATAGATATTAAATCCTCTCTGAATGTTTGGTGTAATTCCCCCAGAAAGCCATCTGGTGCGGGGGTTTTATTCTTTGGGATGCTTTTGATTGCTGTTTCAATCTCTTTCCTCGTTATTGTTCTGTTCAGATTGTCTGTCTCTTTTTGACTCAACTTTGGGATGTTGTAAGAGTCTAAGAATTTATCCATTTCCTCTAGGTTATCCATTTTGTTGACATATAGTTTTTCATAGTATTCTCTTATAATCCGTTGTATTTCTGTGGTGTCTGTTGTTATCTCTCCTCTTTCATTTCTTATTTTGTCTATTTGAGCTTTCTCTGTTTTTTTCTTAGTAAGTCTAGCTAGGGTTTTGTCAATTTTATTTCTCTTCTCACAGAACCAGCTCCTTATTTCATTGATCTTTTCTACTGCCTTTTCTGTTTCAATAGCATTTATTTCTGCACTGATTTTTAGCATTTCTCTCCTTCTGCTGACTTTGGGCTTTGTTTTTTCTTCTTTTTCTAATTCAGTTAGGTGTAATTTGAGATTGCCTATTTGGGACTTTTCTTGTTTGTTAAGGTGAGCCTGTATTGCAATGACTTTCCTTCTTACTGTAGCTTTTGCTGCATCCCATATGAGTTGGTATGGCATGTGATCATTTTCATGTGTCTCCAGATATTTTTGATTTCTTCTTTAATTTCTTCAATGATCCATTGCTTCTTCAATAGCATATTACTTAGTCTCCACATCTTTGTCCCTGTTTCAGCTTTTTTCTTGTAATTAGTTTCTAGCTTTATGACATTATGATTGGAGAAGATGCTTGCTGTTATTTCAAATTTTTTAAATTTATAGAGGCTTGCTTGTTTCCCAACATATAGTTTATCTTTGAGAATGTTATGTGTCCACTTGAGAAGAATGCGTATTCTGCGGTTTGGGGATGGAGTGTTCTCTATATGTCTATTAAGTCCAACTGTTTTAGCTTTCTGTTTAATTCCACGGTTTCCTTGTTGATTTTCTGCCTGGATGATCTGTCCAATGATGTGAGTGGGGTGTTGAGGTCCCCTACTATTATTGTGTTATTTTTGATGTCTTCTTTTAGGTTTGTTAATAGTTGCTTTATGCACTTTGGTGCTCCGGTGTTGGGTGCATAGATATTTATAAGCATGATTTCTTCTTGATGCAGTGTCCCTTTGACCATTATATATTGCCCCTCTTTGTCTCTCTTTACCTTCCTTATCTTGAAATCTACCTTTGTCTGATATAAGCATTGTGACAACCACTTTCTTTTGCTTGCCATTAGCTTGGAGTATCCTCTTCCACCCCTTCACTCTGAGCTGGTATTTGTCATTGGGGCTCAGATGTGTTTACTGGAGGCAGCAAATTGTTGGATCTTGTTCTTTAATCCATCTTGCCACTCTGTGTCTGTTTATTGGAGAGCTCAATCCATTTACATTCTGGGTGACTGTTGACGTGTGAGGGCTTAATGCCATCATTCTGTGACTCGTTTTACGATTTTCCTGCATTTCCTTTTTTCTCGTCCTGTGTGTTTTGGTCTACACATTGAGTTCTGCAGTTTGTTATGCTATGTTTCTTAGTTTTTTCCTTATTTATTTTTTGTGTCTTTGTTGTACTTTTTAGTTTAGTGGCTACCCTGAAGTTTGTATTCAGAATCTCGTGCATAACATAGTCCGTTTTCTGATCGCCTCTTATTTCCGTAGTCTAAACTGATTCAGTCCCTTTCCTCCTCCCCTCCTAAGTTATTATTCTTGTATCTTATCCAGCTTCTGTTCTGAATTTGTGGTCAAAGTGACGAGATTGTCTTTGTTTGTGATCTTTTCCTTCCTTTTATCCTAATGCTACAGTTGAATATTTGCTATCCTATTCTGACTCTATCTATTTGTCTCCTTCCCCTGTCTTTTGTGACCACATTCTCCCTTTTTTCCCTTTTTCAGCTATGAGGGCCTTCTTGAGGATTTGTAGTGGAGGAGTGGGTCTCGTGGCTATGAAGTCCCTCAGCTTTTGTTCGTCTGGGAAAGATTTAATTTCTCCTCATATCTGAAGGGTATTTTTGCTGGATAGAGTGTTCTTGGCTGAAGATTTTTATCCTTCAAACTTTAGAATATGTCATTCCATTCTCTCCTAGTTTGTAAGGTTTCTGCAGAGAAATGTTCTGAAAGTCTGATAAGGGTTGCTTTGTAGGTTATTTTCTTCTGCCTTGCTGCCCTCAGTATTCTTTCTCTGTCACTCACTTTTGCCAGTTTTACTACTATGTGCCTTGAAGTAGGTCTTTTTACATTGACAAATTGAGAAGATCTGAAAGCTTCCTCCACACACATTTCCCTCTCATTCCCTCGATTTGGGAAGCTCTCTGCTATTATTTCTGTGAACAAGCTTTCTGCTCCATTCTCCTTCTCCTCACCTTCTTGGATACCTATAATTCTTATGTTGCATTTCTTCATTGAGTCAGATATTTCTTGGAGACATTTTTCATTTCTTTTTAGTCTCAGTTCTCTCTCCTGCTCTGTCTGGAACAATTCAACATGACTATCATGTTTTTTTTCTGCTTTATCTCCCCAAATCCCCCCCGGTACATAGTTGTATATCTTAGTTGTAGGTCCTTCTAGTTGTGGCATATGGGACGCCGCCTCAATGTGGCCTGAGGAGTGGTGCCATGTCCACGCCCAGGATCCAAACCCTGGGCCGCCGCAGTGGAGCATGCGAACTTAACCACTCGGCCATGAGGCTGGCCCCATCAACATGTCTACCTTCAATTATGCTGATTTGCTCCTCTGTGGTGTCCACACAAGCATTCGGGGAATCTGTATTTTGTTTTACCTCTTCCATTGAGCCCTTCATCTCTAGTATTTCTGACTGATTCTTCTTTATAGTTTCAATGTCTTTTGTGAAGTAGCTCCTGAACTCATTGAATTATTTCTCTATATTCCCTTTTACCTCATTGAGTTTTTTGATGATAGCTATTCTGAATTTCATTGTTGTTTAGTTTACTCATTTCTGACTCCTCAGGACAGAATTCTGAATATTTGTTTTCTTTCTGGTCTGGAGTTTTGATGAACGGTGTGATGCTGGAATGGTGGGTTTTTTCCATTTTGATATTATTCGGTGGCAGTTACAGCCTATCGCCACTGGATGGGGGTTGAGAGCCACGTACTCTGAGCCCTATGCCCTCAGCTGAGATGGCGCAGCACAGCACGGGTTGGGGGGGTGCATTTTCCTTTGTGCACAGTCCCTGGTTTCCTGATCAGCTCTGCTATCTGGTCTCCTGGGGTCTTGGCTTGATAAGGTCACCCCACACAATAGCTTTTGCCAGGTTAGGGGGCGTCCCTCTAGGCTGCAAGGACCGTAGGGAGTTCTGGGAGGTTCTGCAGGCATGTGACCCCTCCCCTGATCCTTCCCTCACAGCTCCTTCTGCAGGACGATTGCAGTCTCTAGGGGAGGGAGTGAAGTCTCTCTTAACACATTCCAGCTCCTCTGAGGGGGGCTCCCACGTCTCCACCCCCCATCATTTGGCTGCTGTGACTGTCTAAGGATTCCTGTGCTTTTACGGCATTTTCTGTTCAAATATGGTTGCTCCTTTTTGTTGTATGTTGGAGGGGAGAGAGTCCCAGGCAAGCTCACTCTGCCATGACACTGATGTTCCCAATTACTCATTTTAGAAAGTTAGTATAGTTTTGCCCTATTTTTGTTTTTCAGAAGGAAATTTCGATAGTGTTAAATTTCCAGTCAGTTCACGGGAATTGGAAGTGCGTTTGCACCAATGACATAATTTGGGGAACAACTGACATCATAACCACACTAGCTCATCCCGTCCAAGAGTGTAGACAGGTTTTCATGTATTCAGATCACCTACATTTTTACTAGTAGTTAAATTTTCTGTCTTTGGAGGTATTGCAAGCTTTGGGTTAATTCCTATACATTTTATAACAGAGGATGCCAAAGTGTGATATGAGGAACCCTGGGGTCCACAGTCCCTTCCTTTTCCACTTACATCTGAGGATGGGTTTTGTCATATCGTCGACTGGAAGAACATACTGCCACACACTGAATGAGAAGCAGATACAATGATCAGGTTGTCTCCTCTCAACTCAGACGTTGGACATGTTTCAAAAATGTAAAACAAGGCCACTCTTCTCACTAAATGTTTTTTAACATGTACTTTCCTAAAAGCATGTTACTTGTATTAACATGAAATAAGTGTATGTTGCTCTTTTAAATGTACTAATAGCTAAATATTTTTGAAGATTCTCAGTTTTAATGTCTAATTGGGTAAAAACTGATAGAGGCCTTTAGGGGCCTCAGTAACATTTGAGTGTGGAGGATCCGGAGACCAAAATGCCTGAGGGCTGTTTCTTCACAGTTTGTGTCGCTGTTGGAAATCCTATCTTACTTTTTACTTAAATCCTATATGTTGAATGATTATTCCTGGTGTAATACCATGAGAAAGGCTATGAGTCTTGTGAATTGATCTGCCTCCTGCAGCGTTGTGTTCTCCTGTTGTTGTCACGTGTCACATGCTGACCTTTGATCTTTTCCAGGTGGGTGATTACGTTCTTCCCTTCCAGTCCTGATGCTCCTTCTTTCTTTTCTCACCGCTCATGACTGTCGGTTCCACACTAAATAACAGCAGAGACAGTGAGTAGCCTTGCTTCCTCCTCAGCCTAAAATACTGCCTCTGAAGTTTCCCCTTTTAGTAGACTTTTTGCTAAATTTGTGGGATATCTTCCTTATCTAGCTAGTAAAGTCCCCTTCCACACATGTTGCAAAGAGACTTTTTCAAAAACCCTAAATAGAGGTACGTATATCCAATGATTATGTGGTACACCTAAAGCTAGTACAGTGTGTATGTCACTTATAGCTCAGAAAAAATGCACAAACGGGACTTGATTTTTAGAAAGTATATTTCTTCCTTGACTGAAATAATCATACGATTTTTCTTTATTCTTTCTATATTTCTTTATTCTTATGATGAGTTACAGGAGAGCTTTTCTGATGACCAACCACCCTTGTCATTCACAGGATAAACCAACACCACTTGATCATAATATACTATTTTTCATAAACCACTGGATCTTACTAGGTGATGTCTTAGTATGGATTTTAAAATCTGCATGAATAGGGCAAGCACGAATTTCTGTTCTTAGAAACATTCTACCTGGTTTTAGAATCAGGATTGCATTAACCTCATGAAATGAGTGGAGCAGTTTTCGCATATTTTTTCTCCTTTTTGAAGAACATATATAATATTCTCACCAAATCTTCCTTGAAAGTTTAGGAGAGCTCACCTGTAAATCCACTGGGGCCACAATATTGGGGAGGGGCAGTCGCTGACTAACCATTTAATTTCTTTTGCTTTTTTCAATTTATTGCTATTTTTTTTAATTGCAGTAACATTGGATTATAACATTATATAGCTTTTGGATGTACATCATAATATATTCCGAATTCTGTTAGATTGCATCCTGTTCACCACCCAAAAACTAACTATAGTCCATCTCCTCACATGTGAGCCTAATCACCACTTTTGTTCCCCCCACCCCACCCCGATGGTAACCACCTATCATTTTCCATTGCTATGTGCCCATCAAAGGACGAGTGGATAAAAAGATGTGGTATTTATACACCATGGAATACTACTCAGCCACAAGAAATGAGGAAATCCAGCCATTTGTGACTACATGGATGGACCTTGAGGGTATTATGCTGAGTGAAATAAGTCAGAGGGAGAAAGTCAAATACCGTATGATCTCACTCATAAGTAGAAGGTAAAAACACCGACATTTAATTTTTTAAAACTAATTTCAGTATTCAGGGCTGCTATTTTTTCTTGCACCAGTTTTGAAAGTTTACATTTTTCAAAGAATGTATTTATTTCATCTACTGTTTCAAACTTGTTAACTTGTATTCTTCTTACTATTGTTATTAATTTTAAAAATATCCATTTTTTGTTGTTATTTCACAATGTTAATTTTGAGTTTTGTTGTTGACATCTTGTCCCTTTTTCCTCTATCTTGTTAATCTTTCCAATAACCTGATTTTGCTTTTATTGAGCATGATTGTTTTCTTCATAAAGTTTCTTAATAAATATATTTAAAGCTGTGTATTTCCTTCATAGTACTCTTTCAGGTTAAAATTTGACTTTTGATGCTTCAATCATTTAACTATAAATATTTTTACATTTGATTTGTGTTTTCCTGTTGAAACAGAAGAATATTTAATAATCACTTTAGCTTCCAAATCTAGCTGGTCATAAGGCTATTCCTTCTCTATCAATTTCTAGTTTACTGCACTATAATCTATGTAATATTTATACTTTCTAATTGATAGGGGATGTTTTTATCTGCTAACATGTACTCAGTTTTTGAAAAATTCCTCTACGTGCTTGAAATCAATGTTTAATCTCCCTCTCTTAAGAGTCTAAATATATCCAATAGCTAAAATCGGAACATTCTAATTGCATTTTAATTAATAATTCCCAACTGACATTTCTGAACTCTATTAAAATGTCTACAATTTTTTTTATCTATTGTTGATTTAGCTCTTACTATTGATATCTATTTCCCTGAAGTTGTATTGATTATCTGCTACTTAATATCCAGGTATACTGTTATATAGATGATTGATCCTCATGCTGGTTTCTACAGTGTTCTTCTGTACTTAAGCAACTATTCCTCTTTGTCTCTTGGAGTGTGTGTGTGTGTGGAATTTTGAAATTCTGCATGAATCTAAACTAAGAATATTATCTTCACAGCCAAAATAACGAGATCACACGTAAAATCAACTAAATTAATAATAATCCCTTAATATTATTCATACTTAGCCATTTATTCATTCCATAATCAAAGTGTTCTTAGAGCTTTAACAATAGTTTACACCAGTTTACCTAAATCAGGATGTAATCTAGTACCTGCATTGCACCTGGGTGCCATGCCCCTTAAATTGCTCTTCATTCTTCTCATGACTCTGGTACTGATGAGATGAGAACAATTGCTCTGTGGAATATCCCACCCTCTGGATTATCTGATTGCTGCTTAGGATGTTATTTAAATTGATCCTCCATTCTAAGTGCAATGATCATTCATTTACATGATCAGCTTTGGCCAATTGTGCACATTTTCAAACTGGTTCCCACATCCTTTTAACATTAACCCATAACTCAGTGAAAGTTTCATCTCAGGCTGAGACAAGACATCCTAGGCTTGCTTCCATGCCCAGGCCATTTCTCCAGGGAAGCTTGGTTCCTTTTAGTGGCATATGGTAATAGAGACAGTATCATTATTGTTTCCTTAAATCCATTTTGTCTGTTTCAAGATTGCTGACTCAGCTTTCACTTGGTACGTATTTGCCTGACATATACTTGTCCATCCTTTCATTTTCAAACTTTATGTTCAGTTCCTTTAGAACAGTAAATGCAAAATATGAAGTAAGACAGCAGAAATGAGTACCATTAAAGTAATATCTAAATAAATGTAGATGGTTGAAATAGTCAATGAAAAGACAAAGACTCTCAGAGTAAAAATATTTTTTATCCCCAAGATCCAAATATATGTTTTCTAGAACATGCACATTATTCAAGAGAATATGACCCTGACCATCTACATCTGTTTAATGGTTCCAAACATGGGAGCTCTTCTATATTTCAGTCACTTTTAGTAAAAACCCAGTACCAAACTATGCCTGAAGCACTCAATATACTGATCTCATTTTATCTTGATCACAATACTGAATGGGAAACACTGTTATGATTTACTCTGTCTTACTGATGAAGACTATGAAACCCAGAAAAGTTGAGGAAATTGTTCAATAGAATAGAGCTCTTGAATTGCCATATAATTGTGTTAGAGCCTATGGTTTAACGACTGGGCTTCATTCTGTTTCTGATCTGAGCAGATGCAGCATCCTGGCCTGGTCAGAACTGGAGCACGGTGACTGAATTCATCCTCATTGGCTTCTCCACCTTCCCCCAGCATCTCCTGCCTGCCTTCTTCCTGCTTTTCCTGCTGATGCACCTGTTCACGCTGCTGGGGAACCTGCTCATCATGGCCACCATCTGGAGCGAGCGCAGCCTCCACAAGCCCATGTACCTCTTCCTGTGTGCCCTCTCCATCTCTGAGATTCTGTTCACTGTGGCTGTCACCCCTCGCATGCTGGTGGACATGCTCTCCACCCATCACTCCATCACCTTTGTGGCCTGTGCCAGCCAGATGTTCTTCTCCTTCACGTTTGGCTTCACCCACTCCTTCCTGCTCATGATCATGGGCTATGACCGCTATGTGGCCATCTGTCACCCTGTGCGCTACAATGTGCTCATGGGCACCTGAGGCTGTGTCTGTCTTGTGTCCTGGTCCTGGATTGATGGCTCAGTCATGGGGATGATGGTGACATAGATCGTGTTTCACCTCACCTTCTGTGGGTCTAATGTGATCTACCATTTTGGGTGCCATGTGCTTTCCCTCTTGAAGTTGTCCTGTGGGAGGGAGACATCCTCTGTCACCTTGGGTGTGATCCTGGTGTGTGTCACAGCTCTGATGGGCTGCTTGTTCCTCATCTTCCTCTCCTATGTCTTCATCGTGGCCGCCATATTGAGAATCCCCTCTGCTGAGGGCCAGCACAAGACCTTCTCCACATGTGTGTCCCACCTCACTGTGGTGGTCGTGCACTACGGTTTTGCCTCCATCATCTACATCAAACCCAAGGGCCCTCATTCTATGGACAGTGACACCCTGATGGCCATGACCTATACATTCTTCACGCCCTTTCTTAGCCCAATCATTTTCAGCCTGGAAACAAGGATCTGAAGATCGCCATGAGGAAGACCTTCATCAGCAAGCTCTTTCCCCAGGACTCCTGAAGTGGCCGGTTTTGTGGCAGGGGATGTGGTGGGTGGAGGCACTTCAGTCTTCCGTCTGTAAAAGGCGAAGAGTTACACTTCACTGTGATGATTCCTGTCTGTGAATTCCCCTCCTCCCCCTCAGCAAGTGCTCTGTAAATTCTAGGTTTCTGTTTTCTCTCCTTTCCCCCAGGCTGGTTGACCTCATTCCTCCTGGATTCACGGGGGAGACAACTTCCCCAAGATTGACCTTGTGTGTCAACTTCCTTCTGTCCCCTGTGCTGAGAGTGGGTTGTCCGTGGAGGACGGGATGCCCACATCGCTGTGTTGGGAACCTGTGTGCATGGTTTGTCTTGAATGTGTGAATGAGGGGTGCTTGATCTACTCAAAACAATGACACAAACAGCACAGTGAGTCGGCACCTGCTGTATACCACGGATTGTGATCTGTGCTTCAGATACTTCATCTTTCTCATTGTCACTGTCTTGTTGAGGAAAGGAAAGCATTTTTGATGGGGAAAATTAGTTTTCATTTTCAGTTAGTCACATTTTAGAAGGAAGGGGTTGTCCTCCTATAAGTTGCCTTTGTTGGCTGAGCTGAAGATGCTCTAAGGATGCAACTTGCAGAGGGAGGGAGGGATCTGAATTTCTCCTTGTGAGAAAAGACATGTGTAGAGAGATGGGGCAAAGACGTAGAGAGGGATGAGGAAGTGGTGGCTGCGTTGAGGGAAATGGGAGGGGCAGGATGAAATGCCCAATGGCTGCCAGTTGACCAGGAACCAGGGGAGGTGATGGGCCAGTGACTGGTGAAGACACTCGAGGAAAGAGCAGGGAGGAAATGGGCACGTTATAAGGTTTATAAGCTTGCCTTAGAGTACTCGATGTAAATCTTCTTCCCCGACTCCCTCAACATCCCCAATGAAAACCTACTTCTCTTTCATGTGTTGTAGAGTCAGATACTGGGGGGATGTGCGTCCATAGGCTGGCTCTGCCTCAAAACGGGGCCCGAGAAGAGGCAGGCAGCCCTTTTGGGTTACACCCCATTTTTAACTGAGGAAAGGGACACAATGAGGTTCAGGACTTGTCCAGGGTCACAAAGCCAGGGAGGTGCAGGGATGCAGTGTGGGCTCGGCTGAGTGAGTCCTCTGTGGCAGGAGTGAGGCCAGCGTGAGTCTGCAACTTGGGGACCCATCACAGTCAGCTGGGGGCTGGCTAAGTCACAGGCTGCTGGGCCCACCCCAGAGGGTCTGAAAGGGGCTGTAGGATCTGCATTTCTAACACGACCCCAGGTGATGCTGCTGGTGGTCTGGGGGTGACACTGTGGGGACCGTGCTCTACAGGATCTGCAGAGAAGATTGGGGACCGCTGGTCTGCAGACGCTTTAGCTCAAAGATGAAGCCGGACATCTGTGTCGGAGACGGAGTAACTTTCCCTCTCTCTCTCTCTCTTCTCCTCCATCCTCCCTCCCTCCGCCCCTTCCTCCCTTTCTTCCTTCCTTGATAATAGTTATGCTGGTAATAGCTCCAGTGTTTTGAGCATTATCATCAGCTAGGTATGGGATTTGAGAAACAGCTTTAAGGAGATACAATTCATACACCATGTAACTCGTCCATTCAAAGATACCTGTAATCATCACCACAGTCAGTTCAGGGCATTTTCATCACCTCCAGAGAAACCCTGTACCCTTCAGCTATCACCCGACTTTCCCCACCTCCCTCCAGCCCTAAGTAAGTGCCAATCTACTGTCTCTATCGATTTGCCTGTTCTGGACATTTCACACAATAGAATCATACAATATTTATGCTTTCGTGACTGGCTTCTTTCACTCAGTGTAACGTTTTCAAGGTTCATCCACATTGTAGCATGCATCAGTGCTTCATTTCCTTTTAAGGCTGAATAATATTGCATTGTATGGATATACCGCATTTTGTCTACCCCTTCATCTGATGATAGATACTCGGGTTGTTTCCACGGTTTGGCTGTCGTGAGTGATGCTGCTCTAAATATTCGCGTGCTAGTTTTTGTGTGGACATGTTTTCATTCGGGGCTGTATACCTAGGAGTGGAACTGATGGCTGGTGTGCTAACTGTGTGTAACCATTTGAGGAAATGACAGATGTTTTCCACAGTGGCTGCATCATTGTACATCCCCACTAGCATTGGAGGATGGTCTCATTTCTCCACATCCTCAACAGCACTTGTTATTATCTAACATTTTTATTAGAGTCAGCGTTGCATCCCATCTTTATTTAAAATGTTGATATGTTGTTCATTGGGAATTTTTTGCATTAATTTTGATTTTTAAAAATATTACATTAAACATAATTTGTCTTGATCACTGAATTTTGTTCTGGCCCCTTTAATTTGGTTGTATGGTGGGGCCTCATTTACCTGACCCTAGTCCTGATCATGCCAGACTCTCCCCACGCTGAAACCCCAAAATAACCTTGCACTTCTTTTCCCTGCAAAAGACCAAAAACTAGAAGCCATCGTTAGCTCTCTGGTGGTGGAAAATAGGGACAAGCGCCCAAAGGTCAGTGTGAATGCAACCAGGGTCCAGGGCTGATGCCCTGCACACCACAGGGATGGAGACCCCGCCCCAAGGGGCCCTGTCCTGCCCTCCATTATTCAGCTTCCACTTTCTGAAGCTCCCCTACCCCCTGCATTCCTAGCTGTCTGCCATTCGTTGCTAATGGTCCCCTAGGAGCTACATTCTTGGGTATCTCCAAGGTGGGGACAGAGCCCAGAGAGGTGGTTAAAGGGCCTGGAGCACAGAGAAGGGCTGTCGATGGGCAGATCTCCAGACGTCAGGGGAGCCCCTCCTGCACTAATTGGAGCCAAGCGTTTCCATGCTAGCTGCTGGAGGCAGAAGCCAGCTTGAGAGATGCACTTTGCTGCCTTCACTCCTCTTGCTCTGCTCTTCCAAAATGAGGAACCCGACCCCCTTGCTGGGGATGAAAGTCCAGTCCTGTCTGAAGGATGTTTTCCTCCTCCTCCAGCCCAGCCCCCCAGGCTCTCTGTCCAGCAGCCAAAGGGATCTTTCTAAAGGGTATCTGAAGAATCACCCTCTGCTTACACCATTAGGATGCAGCACAAATCTCGTGTGGTTGGGTCTGTGCTTCATTGCCAACTTTATTCTCCTGCCCTCCCCACCTCTGCAGCCCCACTGGTTCCTGTTCCTGCAATAAACCAAGCACACTTGTACCCCAGGAGCTTTGCACGTGCCTCTGCCGCTACCTGGAACACCCTGCCCCTGGCTTACTCCCACACATCCTTGGATCCCACTTCAGAAGACACCTCCTCAGGAAAGTCTTCCCTGATTTCCCCATGCTGAGTCACCAGCCCTGTTAGAAGTCCTGGTAGCAACTCACTTCTTTTCCCCATGGCTTTGAGCATGATTTATCATATACAGCAATTACTGTGATTATCTGTTTAATATTCACATCCTCCCTCTCAACTGCAAACATCAGGGTCATGTCTAATCAGTTCAATATTGTGTCCCCAGTGAAGTCTAAAGACGTGCAGGGCATACTGTCAGTGCTCAATAAATGTTTATTGGTCACTGCTGCAGGGTTTACCATCCTCGGCACTGTTGACATTTGGGGACAACCCGTCCTCTGTGGTGGGGTCCGCTCTTCGCACTGTGGGAGGTTGAGCAGCATCCCTGGCCTGGACCCACCAGACATTGTAGCACGTCCCCCTCCTTCAGTCCTTCAGTTGCAACAACCAAAACCATCTCCAGAACCTTCCGCGTTGTCCCCTGGGGGGCACTGGTGAGGCCCCTGGAGTACAGAGGAGGGAGACCTGGCTGATGTGACCTGAGCTGTGCAGTCACCGCTCTTGGTGGCCCTTAGCACTTGGCCCATGTCTTGGTGAGAGCCCTGGTGTTTCTCTGTGTGTCAGCCCAGCAAGCACCATGGAAACGCTTCCAAGGCCGGGAACAGCAGTGGGCCCTCTCTGCACTCCCAAAACTACCACAGGATTTGAGGCACAGATGGCACAAGTACTTTAAGTCGACCTTAAAAAGCTGGCGTTTAATGAATGCTTACTGTGTGCCAGTCACTGTCAATTTCCCTACACAGATGATGTTATTTAACTACCAGAACCATCCTACAAGCGGCCACATTATTATTAAACCCATTTTAATAATGGGAAACTGAGGCTAGGAGACGGGATGTGATTTAACCGAGCACGCTGCTTCATCACTTAACCACTGCACAGCCCTACCTGCAGGTCACAGCATCTCTCTGTCTCCCGAGAGAGCAAGTTCTCACCTGGCTCCCTCCCAATCAGCTGTCACCATGGCGATGAGTCACGCAGACCATTCACGGATGCTAGGAGCCAGAGAGGAGACTGTTCCTGGGGAGGGGAATTCTGGGAGAAGAGGGGCAGGTCAGGAAGCTCACTGGAGTAGCACCTCTCCCAACGGCACCCACTGCTGGTCCACCACCATCTCCACTGAGGCCCCGCACCTTCGACCTCGCTGATAACCCAGACAGACACATCAAATCTGTGACTCCAGTTGGTCATTTCCAATGCACGCCTCTCCCTCTGATCCCACCCTCATCCAGCCAAACTCAAAATTATAATATCACCCTAACTACTGTTTACTGAGGATGTGCACATGCCAGGCACTGTGCTATGCCCTTCTCAAGTGCTGGCTTGCTTCAGTCTCATGATTGTCTTAGAAGGGAGGTTCTTTTGCTTTCTTACAGGGTAGGCTCAGAGAGGGCAAGTGACCTGCCTGAGGACACTCCGTAACATAGGAAAGAGCAAGTTTCCCCACAGTAGCTGCAAGAGTGTTAACAAAACTGAAATTTTTTTGTCCATCCAATTGGATGAATAAAAATTGTACCTCATGATTAGTTTCAATTATCCTCATTCTTCCAAATTAATTTTTTTAATAAATATTTGAGAGCCTACCATATGCCACGGAGGCACACAGCAGTGGACAAAATGGTCTGAGTCCCTGACTTCCTCAAAGCCGCAGTCTAAGGCAGAGACAGACAATATCTGATCAGCAGATTTACACGAGGTGGTGAGAAGCACATGAGAGACAAATAAAGCAGATCAAGAGAGAAGAGACATGGCCAGGGGAGTTTCTATTTTGTTTGCTATGGTTAGAGAAGGGCTCTCTGCTTCTTGAGCAGAAGTGCCTCCAAGGAACTGAGATTGGGTTGCTATTTTCTCAGATAGGAAAGACTGTGGGAGTAAGGAGTGTGCGTGTGCGTGTGTGTGTGTGTGTGTGTGAGGGAGAGGGAGAGAGAGACTGGGAGGAAGAGGAGGAGAAGGGTGAGGAGGAGGGGGAGAAGGAGGAGGAAAGAGAGAGGAGAGAGAAGGAGGCTATGAGGGTGGGGTGGAGGAAGAGAGGGGAGAGAGGGAGGGGAAAGAGATAGAGAAAGGGAGAAGGAGGGAGGGAGGAAGAGAGAGAGCACGATAACAACAAAGAGAATGTCCAAAAGCTGGTTCTGGGCACATTAAATTTGAGATGCCTACCAGATCCCTATGCAGAGATGTTGAGTAGCCAGCTTTATGGGGATAAAGATAACAATTTAGGGATCAGCTGTGTGCAGAGGTTCATGAGGCCACCATACAGCATGGGATCCCCAGGGAGAGAGGGACGCTGATGAAGTCCAAGGGTTGAATGGTTTTACTGGATGCCTTGGGTTCCACTGTACAAATGAACCCACATTTGCTTAAGAGGCCTTTATCAACGCATATATGAAATGCTTTCCAATCAAAAATGTCCCTGCTCTGAACATCCTTTTATTGACACAGATGTGGAATATATCTCTAAGTGTCGATCTAATTAAGTGAGAAAAGGGAAGCAGGATTTAAACCCAGGTCACTCTGACCTCAAACACAGCTCCCCGCACCCCGTTTCCCACTGGTTTGCTACATTGTGAGGATTACACTGGTCCAGCCAAGAAACATTTGTTAATCAGTTGTATCTTCCAAGTACCATGTTGGTGCTGGGTGGGATGGTGAGCAACACGGACACACTTCCTGACCTCAGGAGGCTGATGGCCTGAGGGACCACAATAAGTTAGCATAAGACATTGGGGGCCCAGCTCATTGTGGGTACACACCACCATCCAGGTTCTCTTTCCATTTGGATCCCAGAAGGATCCAAGGCCAAACTGTCCTTTAATGAAGAAAATGAAGGACCAGCTTATATTCTTGTCTCGATTGGCTTTGCTGCCAGAGAGAGGAGCATCTTGGATCAGTGTGAAAGCGTTCCGCGGGAACTCCTGCAAGACCAAAGCTGAATTTAAAATCATGCAGCAGTCCTCAATCTGTAGACATACTCCACCAGCCTCCCAAGGATGCACGCTCCAGGGCATGGCAGGTTGCAATTGCCCACCTGTGGTATGAAAGATTCTGAGGTTGCCAGGCTGTTTGATTTGAGGATGGGCTAGACTCCCCGGATGGCAGATCCACAAAACCCACTAAAGGAAGACCACGTGTGAAACAGTGGGTGGGGAGGACTGGGGTTCAGTAAACACCTTCATTGGAAGCCTGGCTCTGCTAAGCTGCCTGATCTTGGATGAGTCGTGCAACCGTTTCCCCAGCTTCCCCTCTGTCAAATGGGGTGGACGTGAGTTTACCTGCCCTTACGCCCTGTTGTGAGGCTGTAATGAGATGATGCGATGAGATGATGTGAGGCTGTAGTGAGACGATGACGTAACGAAAATGCAGTACATGGTGTATTCTGCAAGGACGGTGCTCTGGGTTCCCAGTCTTGACTGAAATTGTTTCCGACGTCCTACCACTTCATGTTGACATGCGATGTTTGTACTGCTCAAGTCGTAGAGAAAGACTGAATCAGCTTTAGGACAACCAATGTGTAGTTTACTATTCAACTTCAACAGAATACACGTATTTTCTATTTTGTTAACTTTGACATTTATTTATTGCTTGTGCATTTTAATTACATCTGTTGTTGAGTACAACAGTATCACCATAAACTGGTGTCCATTAAGTGTTATTACAAATTCCTCTTCTAAAATAAGTGCATACATTCATATTCAGAAACAAATTTGTCAGGGAAACCTCTTTTTAATTGAAACATGTGACATTTAACGCTTTGTGAGTTCAAGGTGTACAATGTGCTGATTGAATTCATTTATATGCTGCAATGTGATTACTGCTGTAGCACCAGCTAGCGCCTCTACCACGTCTCCTAATTGTCTTTTCTTTTTCGTGGTGGGCACAACTAGGATCCAGTCTCTTAACAACTTTGAGATTTATGATACGGTATTGCTGTCTGCAATCACCGTGCTGTGCGTTTGATGTCCTGGGCTTGTTTGTCTGCTGGTTTCAAATCTGTCCCTTTGAACAGCATTTCCCTGGTTCTCCCACCCCCCATGCCTGGTGACACCATTCTACTTTACTTTTATGAGGCAGGTTGTTTAGACATAGGTGACATCATGCAGTAGCTGTCTTTCCCCTAAATACACACACTTTCAATGAATTATAAACACTATTCAGTGCACTCAACCTCAAGTTCCCCCTTGTGGAGAAACGGAAGAGCATTGAGGCTGTGTGACCACGGCACACACCTTCACCCTGGGCTCTGCTCTCACTGTTGGGCCTCAACACAGCGTTCCTGCCCGGCCAGTGTGCCCCGTAACTCTGTAACACAGCCGGCAACTTCTCGTGGTGGGACTTTTTCTTGAACTATAGAGACTTCTCTTTCTCTCCACCACAGCTCAAAATTCACACTTGAAATGTAGGGATTTCCTCAACTTTTTCTGTGAGTCTGCTCAATACTGTTTCTAACTGCTACTGCACAGAGCTGTGCAATGCTGAAAATTAGGGTGTTTTCCTCTGCTCTGCTATAACCTGCTTTGGTCTTCTGTAGCTTTATACTATCCATGTTGTATTTACCTGTTGCTACTTGGTAGTGGGTTGGGTCTGGCGTCTTCCAATTCTCTTTGCAATCTAGATTTATGGTGGTGGGAGTAAGCAGACCACCCTGGTTTCTGGCAGAAGAACAGGTTCCAGGTGTAATGCTACCTGACAAAGTGTCCCGCAGTGGGCAGGAATTATGAAATCTAATTTTCTGTGTGTTACAATCTCATACATTTCTTCACCACAAATGTGCTCCTGACATTGTTTAACCAATGTTGGTACGTTTGGATGCAGCTGACGAGGCTCCTTTTAAACCTTAAGGCATCAGATAAATAGGTTCCTACGTGTATACAGGGTGCCATTTCTCATGGTAGCATCTGGTAATCCAGTTTAGCTATTTCCAAGGAATTCCTCCCAGATGATCACATTTTCTCTGGGTAGAGTGTGCTGAGGAAGGTCTTCCTCATGGCAATCTTCAGCTCCTTGTTCCTGAGGCTGAAGATGATGGGGCTGAGGAAGGGCGCGAGGACCGTGTAGGTGACGCCCATCAGGGTGTCTCCTTCCAGAGACTGGGGACTCTTGGACCTGAGGTAGACGACAGAGGCAAAGCTGTAGTGCACGACCACCACAGTGAGGTGGGACGCACACGTGGAGAAGGCCTTGTGCCGGCCCTCAGCTGAGGGGATCCTCAAGATGGTGGACACGATGAAGGCATAGGAGAGGAGGATGAGGAGACAGCAGCCCAGCAGGACGGTGATGCAGACCAGGCCCACGCCCTTGGCCACCCGTGGTACATCAGCTCCACAGGCCAACTTCAACAGTGGTGGCACGTGGCAAGCAAAATGGTGAACCTCATTTGGTCCACAGAAGATGTGGTGGAAAATGGCCATTGTTGCCACCATCCCCATGACTGAGCCACCAGCCCAGGACCAGGCCACAAGGCAGGCACAGCTACCAGGACTCATGAGCACACTATAGTGCAGAGGGTGGCAGATCGCCACGTAGCAGTCATAGCCCATGACGGTGAGCAGGAAGGAGTGGGTGAACCCGAAAGTGAAGGAGAAGAACATCTGGCTGGCACAGACTGTGAAGGTGATGGAGTGGACGGTGGGGAGCAGGTCAGCCAGCATTCGTGGGATGATGGTGAAGGTGTAGAGGATCTCGGAGATGGAGAGAGTGCACAGGAAGAGGTACATGGGCGTGTGGAGGCTGCGCTCCCTCCAGATGGTGGCCATGATGAGCAGGTTCCCCAGCAGCGTGAACAGGTGCATCAGGAGGAACAGCAGGAAGAACACCAGCTGGAGGTGGGGGAAAGTGGAGAAGCCGATAAGGATGAACTCGCTCACTGCTGAGAGGTTGGCTCCCTGCATGGAGGCTGTGCCTGGGGTGAGGTGTGACAGCGAGAGGTCAGCTACTGGATGGAGAATGGTCATCAGGTGCTCCTTGTAAATGACTGCTAACATTGATTGATTCCCATTCAGTGCCTCGTATGATTTACTCCTCTATCATCCCAGTGAGGAAGGTGCTGTCTTTATCACCTGCATTTTCAGTATCCTGAGCATACTCATTAGGAATATTAGGCTGCAGAGAGTGTACGCAGCTTACTCAAGGTGGAGCTGTCACAATGGCAGAGCCAAGACTTGAACCCGTGGCTGGGCTGTCTCCTAAGACTATACCTTGCACCATCTCTCAAGGATGCCTCTAAAAATGAAAATGTTCCTTCCCTGGAGCTTCCAGCCATGGCTGCTCTGCCCTCCTCCTCCCTTCTGAGAAGTCCTCTTCGTCCCACAGCTGCAGACACTGTGAAACGTCCCTGCCCCACGCATACGACTCCTTGGATCAGGGCGCGTCTCTAACTTAATCTGAATCAACCAGATTCTTCCTCTGGAGTCATCCATGCAGGGCATCAGAGGCAGGAGACTATAAATAACATTCTGGTTGTTTCCGAGCCCCCATGAGGCACATCTCTGTGTTCTGATGCGATACCACACAGCCGTCAGACAGAGGAACGTGGGGGTCACCCCAACTGAGTTCAAATCCCTGCTCTGCCTCCTGTGTAAACTTGACTGAGTTTCTTCCTCTCTCGGTACCTCCATTTCCCCTGACCTACCCAGGAGAGGTTGTGAGAAGTAAATGAGTTGTTCTTGGAATGTGATCTGGCCCCCGTAGGTGCTGCCTAGGATAGTTAAATCAGTGCACTAAGTGAGCAAATGCACGTGGTTTGTGCTCGGTACATCCCTTCAATTTGATGAGATTCTGATGCGTCTTTATGAATAACAGCTATTTTACTTTATTTATTTATTCTTATTGGTGAGGAAGATCGTCCCTGAGCTAACATCCTTGCCAATCCTCCTCCATTTCTAATGTGGGGTGCTGCCACAGCGTGGCCTGATGAGCAGTGTGTGGGTCCACATTCAGGGTCCAGACCCATGAACTCTGGGCTGCCAAAGCAGAGGGGTGAACTTAGTCACTCTGCCAGTGGGCTGGCCCCATCACATAGCTATTACTAAATGAACTTTGTTTATTAGGTAGTATAAAGTTTAAAAGGCAGTAAACCACCAGTCTCCTTCTGTCTCTATGGATTTGCCTGTTCTGGACGTTTCCTCTAAGTGGAATCACACAATATTGTCCTAATGTGTGTGACTTCTTTCACTCAACGTGATGTTTTCTGAGCTCGTACATGCTGCACCACATATCACACTTCATCCCTTTTCCTGGTTGAACAATATCCCCCTGCACTGATGCATCACCTTGTCCACCCCCGCTTCAGCTGATGCACGTTTGCACTGTTTCCGGCTGTTTGCTGTTGTGAACAATGCTGCTGCGAACATTCATGTAGCTGTTTAAAGCATGTCAGCGGTTGCCAGGGGCTGGGGGATGGAGAGAATGGGGAGTCACTGCTAAGGGGCATTGGGTCTCCTTTAAGGGTGATGAGAAAGTTCTGGAACTAAGTAGAGATGGTGGTTGCACAACGTTGTGAATAAAATTAATGCCGCTGAAATGTATGTTATAACGTGGCTAATGTAAGTACGTTTTATGTTAGGTATATTTTACCATAATTTCAAAAATAAGAAAAAAGTCACAAATTCCCTCTTTAGTGGGCTCAGGTTGTTGATCGAGCCCTGACAGTTGATAACGAGACACGAAGGGGGACCAGGCACACTGGTGCCTGGAGGCTAGCCTCCCCAAATGTCACTGGTGTCCAGAGTTTCCTGGCCTCCCTCCCCTGGAGTCACTCGCATCTTTCCTCCATGTCTGAGTCAGCACCTGCCCGTAGGTCCCCGGAACAGTGGCCCCCACAGCCCCACTCAGTCCTGCTACTCGGGGATCTTAGCAGGCAAGTCAAAGCCAAGGACTTGGAAACCAGAGGCTCCAAGAAGAGGCTGAATGGCTGAAAAGGGGGTGGTGGGGTTGTGCTCACAAGCCTTCCCTTTTTCTCCAATGTCTAGTGCAAGGGTTCTCAACCGTGGGACTCGTGACATCTGGGTCGGGATCATTCTTTCCTGTGGGGAGCTGTCCTGTGCACTGTAGGATGTTGAGCAGCATCCTTGGCCTCCACCGGCTGCACACCAATAGCCCCTGCTCAGTCGTGACAACCAAGAATGTCTCCAGACATTGCCACTCTCCCCATGGGGGACAGTCATCCACCCCTGGAGAACCAATGATCTAGAGAACGCAGTTGCATTTCCTGGGGAAGCTCCCTCTGCCCAGATCCTGTTTCCCCTCTTTCTCCACCTGGCAATGCCTGGTTATCTTTGAGACTCAGCTGAAAGGTCACCTCGTCTGTGCAGCCCTCCTGGAAACCCTCTTCTGAGAGCATATCTGGACACTCATTCCTGCGTGCTTCCAAAAGAAGGATTCCCGAGTGAGTTTAAACTCCTTCCTCCTAACTTTGTTGTGACCCTCATCATAACCTGTCACGTGGAGACTCATCTGTCCCTGGCAGTGGGTTTTGAGTCTTGATGGGAATTGCTACCCTTGATTGGACGTGAGCTGTGGACCAGGCCTGTGCTCAAGCATTTCTCACCAAATCTTTACCCCATCACTATGAGGCACCTGCCATGACCCCCAATTTGCAGATGTGGCAGATGAATCCCACAGTTGACACATCACTTGCCCAAGAGACCACGTGTCTGGAGTGGGAGAGCCAGGATCTGAACCTAACTCTGGTTGGCCCCAAGGCCTGTCTTTACCTAACCTCTCTGTTACACTCACCATTGCTGGTGGCTGTTAACGAATGTGAGAGGTCACTTTCAGACCATGGAGATGCCAGCTTCACCATGCTCTTCCACTCACACACTGCCTCCTCACACAAACAAGATTGCAGAAATCCAAAGGCACCAAGAAGAATGGGAGGAGAACTATGAGAAGGCAAGAGACCCCCACGTCCTGGGGAGGTGGCCCAGGGCTGCACGTACCACCCTCTGGAATGGTGTGGACGCAGGACGCAGCTAAGTGGGGCATCCATTTAGTCTGGAAAGGGCAAAGCAGGGAGACTGGAAACAGATGTGTTGCTTGTTGTCAGGGGCTCAGGGATGAGGAGCGATGAACAGGTGGAGCTCAGGGGACTTTTTAAGGTGGAGAAACTGTTCTGTGTGATACTGTAATGGCATATACGTGACATTGTGCATTTATCAAAACTCATAGGAAGTACAACACCAAGAGTGAATCCTGATGTAAACTGTGGGCTTTAGTTAATAACAATGTGTCAATTCTGGGTCAGCAACTGTAACGCAGGGACCACACTAACACAGGACACTAATAACAGGGGAAACTGCGGGCAGAGAGAAAGAGAGCATATCCGGGAATTCTCTGCACTATATGCTCAATTTTCTGCTCTAACAACCTTCTTAACTCCATTTTTTCAAAGTAAACAGACAGACATAGACCCATAGTGGGCATGGGAGCAGGACGGGAGAGATTGAGACTACCATCTCCTGGCATTGATCCACCAGGATCACCTAGCAGGTTCGTCTGTGAGTAAAGGGACCAGCCCCGGAGAGAGACAGTGCAATCTCGCTATCTAGCCCTTTGAGGAACCACGGTGGGGCTGGCTCCCCACCCAGGGACTCAGGAGCCAACCCCATCCATGGACAGGTCCTGCCCACATTGGCCCCTGGGGCTGTGTTTCCCTCCATCAACATGAGGGACACTAGGGTCACAGATCACACTCTGTGGTGGGGCAGTCCTGGGCATTGTGGGACGTTGAGCAGCGTCCCTGGCACCCATAGATGCCAGCAGCATCGCCCATCGTAACAATGAGAAGTATCCTCACACATTGTCAAACGTCTTCCGGGGCCGCAATGCCCCTGGCTGAGACCACGGACGAGGCCTCTCTTGTCTCTCAGACCTCATCTGGCCTTAGCTGGTTGCCCCCATCCCGCTGTCTCTGGTGAAGTGGTTTGGCTCCCCTCTCTGCACCCTCCCTCCATCTCAGCCACCCCTCCCTCCCTTTCTCTCCCTATTTTCATCCTTAACTTCTTCCCATCACCAACCTATGCCTCCTGGTGCCTCCCGTGCTTCATACTGCAGAGGTGGCTGGAGCCTCTCATCCTGAATCCTCTTGTCCCTCTTTCCCTGCCTTCCCCCAATCCTTCTCCCGCTGGTTTCTCGCCAGGACAGAGAGGGAGAGAGCTGAAAAGTCAGACAGCTGCGCTGGGTCACTGTGAGGGGCAGCTCCCCTCTCTCGGCAGCTCAGTTTTCTCGCTTGTGCAGTGAACCTTCCTAGTAAGGTAAGGAGAGCTCCAGAAAAGGTAATGCCTGCAGAGCAGTCATCCCACTGCTGGGAAGCTAGGACGGGAGCCCTGCCTGCAGCCCCACCCCAGAGACTCGAATGGCACAAGGAGTGGCATCAACAAGGGGGCTCCTCTGAGTCTCTAGCTGATGCTGGCTCCCCAGGCCTCTCCTGGTCAGGCCGAAGGCAGGGAAGGGACTCACCTGGGGCTCCCAGCTCTGCACCTGCTTCTCCCTGAACCCATCGGGAAGCCCTGGCTCATCGATTCCCTGCAGGCGAGGGCTGTTCAGGAAGGCTGGGCTCAAGGCACGGAGCCTGCCACCCTGAGCGTGCCAGCTGGATGGGGGTTTGCCTGAGGCCGAATGCCGCTACTTATGCTGCCTCTGTGCCCTGCCCACTGCCTCTGCACACTGTGGCCCTACTGCCTCTGCCTCTGATACGGGGATGCTGGGCCCCTGGGGACCCTGCGAGGGAGAGGGCCACCTCAGGGAGAGTGTGTGCTTACTTTCCCTCCCTCCCTGCCTGCCGGGGCTGAGTCAATTACCTGAGCTTCTCATGGGCTCCATCAGAGTCTAATGCCTTGAAAATTGGGGTTTGGGGCCCTATATTAAACTCTCACAAACCACCAAACCATTGTCCACACTGTGAGTTTGAACACAGTCCTGATCATCCTGTAGGTGCCTTTTTGTAACCTGGCTTTTTTACTCACCGTGGTGCCTGAACTCCATGTTAGTTTATAGAGACCAGGGTTTCTCAACCTGGGCAGTGTTGACATTTGGGGCTGGGTCATTTGTGGCGGGAGCTGTCCTGTATGTTGCAGGTCATTGAACAGCATCCCTGGCCTCTAGCTACGAGATGCCAGCAGCCTCCGCACCCCAGCCCTGACAAAATATCTCAGATGTCACCAAATATCCCCTTAGGGGCAAAATCACCCCTGGGTCAGAACCACTGCTATGGAACCACCTCAGTTCAATATTCAATTTTATGAGTGTCTGCAGTGTGCATTTGACCGAGACACCTTGGTGGCTTCCCATTTGTCACCTTATTAGGAATATTGCAGGACATGTCCGTTTTTGGGTTTTTTTTGAAGATTAACCCTCAGCTATCTACTGCCAGTCCTCCTCTTGGCGTACGATTGTCCTTTTCATTGTATTTTAAGGTGGACGATCTAAGGGGAGAGCTCACTCGCCATGCTGCTGATGTCACACCTAAAACACATACTTAAAAAAAGCTATAAAAAATAAGCAGTGATCTTACAGGAACTCACTAGAGAAACCATCTTTGGATGATGTGGTTGAGGGAGGCCTCTCTGCACAGGTGAGAGCTGCTCTCAAAATCAACCTGTTATAAGAAGGAGAGGGAGGACCTGACTATCTCATTCTACCCATGGGTGGAAGTCAGACAGGCCAATTATGATTCCGACAATTACGGAATTCTTTTTCCTTTGTTTTCTCAAATAATTTTATTGGGATTATAATGGTTTATAACAATGTGTAATTTCGAGTGTTCATTATCGTTTGTCAATTCCTGAATATACTTCATCATGCTCACCCCTTGTAGTCTATTTTTTATCCATTACCAGACATATGTGCCCCTTTGTCCTTTTCACCCAATCCCTAACCCCCTTCCCCTCTGGTAACCACTAATCTGTTCTCTTTATCCATATATTTGTTATCTTCCACATATGAGTGAAATCATGCAGAATTTGTCTTTCTCTGTCTAGCTTATTTCGCTTAATGTCATACGTTCAAAGTCCATCCATATTGTTGCAAATGGGACAATTTTGTCTTTTTTATGGCTGAGTAGTATTCCATCGTATATATTTACAACACCTTCTTTATCCATTCATCTGTAGAAGGGCGCTTCGATTGCTTCCACATCTTGGCTATTGTGAATAATGCTGCAATGAACATAAGGGTGCATAAATCTCTTTAGATCATTGATTTCAAGTTCTTTGGATAAATACCCAGTAGTGGGATACCTGGGTCTTTTGGTATTCCTATTTTTAACTTTTCGAGAAATCTTCACAGTGGTTTCCACAGTGGCTGTACCAGTTTGCATTCACACCAGCAGTGCATGAGGGTTCCCTTTTATCCACATCCTCTCCAACATTCGTTGTTTTTTGTCTTGATAATTATAGCCATTCTGACTGGTGTAAGGTGATATCTCATTGTAGTTTTGATTTGCATTTCCCTAATAACTAGTGTTGTTGAGCTTCTTTTGATGTGTCTGTCGGCCATCTGTATATCTTCCTCAGAGAAATGTCTCTTCATATCCTCTGCCCATCTTTTGATTGGGTTGTTTGGATTTTTTTCTTGACTTGTGTGAGTTGTTTATATATTTTGGAGTTCAACCCCCTGTGTGATAGACGATTTGCAAATATTTTCTCCCAGTTGGTGGGTTGTCTTCTCATTTTGTTCATGGTTTCCTTTGCCTTGCAGAAGCTTTTTCGACTTATATAGTCCCATTTGTTAACTTTTTCTTTTGTTTCCCTTGCCCGAGTAGACATGGTATTCCAGAAGATGTTGCTAAGACCAATGTCAAAGAGTGTACTGCCTATCTTTTACTCTAGGAATTTTATGGTTTCAGGTCTTACATTCAAATCTTTAATCCATTTAGAGTTAATTTTTGGGTATGTTTCAGGGTAATTGTCTACTTTCATTCTTTTGCATGTGGCTGTCCAGTTTTACCAACATCGCTTATTGAAGAGACTATGTTTTCTCCATTGTATGTTCTTGGCTCCTTTGTCAAAGATTAACTGTCCATAGATGTGTGGTTTTATTTCTGGGCTTTCAATTCTGTTCCATTGACCTGTTTGTACGTTTTTGTGCCAGTACCATGCTGTTTTGATTACTATGGTTTTGTAGTATGTTTTGAAGTCAGGAATTGTGATGCCTCCAGCTTTGTTCTTTTTTCTTGTGATTGCTTTCACTATTCAGGATCTATTATTGTTCCATATAAATTTTTGGATTCTTTGTCCTATTTCTGTGAAGAATGTCATAGGAATTCTCATTGGGACTGTATTGAATTTGTAGATTGTTTTAAGTAGTATGGACTTTTTAACTATGTTTATTCTTCTGACCCAATGTGGAATTCTTTATGAAGGAAATCTACCCCCAAATGGAATGAGAGCTTTATGAGGTAATGTCTGTCTTATTCAATCAATGATGTGTGGGCAGGAAATACAAAGACCTCTTAGTACTGAAAGAACTTAGGAGTTTGACAGGGGTGCAAGTACATAAGCAAGTCACTTTACAACAGTACAAAAAGGATACATAAAAGACGTGTGTATTGTGCTGCAGATTCCCATGGGATCTAGTGCCCACGTCTGCCTACAGGAGGGCAGGTGGCACAGAGGGGTCTGAAAATGCTTTGCAGAAGAGCAGACATTTGAGCTGAGTATTAAAAGTCAATTAGGATCATTTTGTAGGCAGATAGATAAAGGTCATTCCAAAGAGAAGGAATATGGTGTGTGTGGGTTGTTTGGCATACAGTTAAGAGAATACACTCTAGACTTAGAGCAAGATTTGAACACCAGCTCAGCTGCATCCTAGCTCTTTGACTTCAGGTACATTATTTAATCTTCCTGGGACTCAGTTTCCCATAATCTATGGGGATAAATAATACTTTCCTCATAGGAGTAGCTATGAGCATTAAATGAGATAATGAATTAAGGAGCTTAGCACAATGACAACCATATGGTAATTTCTTGACTTAAGGTCACAGCTATTATTCCTATTGTAGAGCAAGGGTAAACATTAAAAAGATGGGCTGGGTGACTTCTAAAATCCCTTCCTATGGTAGGATAATGATACCTGGTGTTCAGCTCAGTGTCCGCATATAGTAAGAGTTTCAGTACATATTGCCTCTTTTTGTTCACGTTATTCAACATAACTCTTGTCCAGTTGCATGGTAAAAATCGGTCAATTCAAGCTCCTTCTCAACTGAGCTCTTCTGAAATGGCAATTCCCCTGTTCTCCCTCTAATGCAGTGGCTCTCAACCAGAGGGGACTTTGCCTTTTCTTGCCCAGGGGACATTGACGATGTCTAGAGACAGTTTTGCTTGTCACAACTGGGGGCATTCCTGGCATCTAGTTGGTAACAACCAGGGATGCTGCTAAACACCCTACAATGCACAAATGACCCCACTGCAAAGAATTATCTGGCCCCAAATTTCAATGGTTCCAAGATTGAGAAACCCTTCAACTGAAATCCATTGGCCCTTCTCTGGCCTTGAATGGAGCCTCTGGGAGTTCCCTTGAGTCCACTGACTTGGTCTCTCAGCAGAGATGAGCTTCATGTCACATGCATCCCTGGAAATCAATCTGCAAATTTGGATTTTCAGATGCATTTTAAGGGAGATATTCATAAAACTAGTGCCAAGTTAAATCCCTGGACAATTGCATTGTTTCCATGTCTCTGTACAGAGAAGGGTTTGTTGTTTAATCATTATCATTTTGGGCCAACTCATAGCCAAATATTCCCTCTGGACCTTGTCCAGGAATGTCAAGTGCATGATGTACTTGGTTCTTTCTTTTCACCCATATCTCACCCCTCATGAGGGGAAGAAAAGGTAGCTTATTCCTATTAAGCTTTCACTATGTAGCGGGCACCATGCTAGGGTCAGGGAGCGACTGATGGGTTTTGTTGAAGGGTTCCTCGACCTTGGCCCTGTGGGCATCTTGGGCTGGATAATTTAGAGTATTTCACAGGCACGTTGTTTTCACTTGGTCCTTATCTGTAGATGTTGGTATTATCTGCCTTGGATGGAGAAGGAGCTGAGATTTAAAGCAGTGCAGCAGCTGACTGTCCTGGGAGGAATGGTGCTGCCCCCAACTGCGCATCCACTGCAGCCTCAGAGTGTGGCCTGATTGGAAAGTTGGTCTTTGCAGATGTACTTAGTTAAGGATCTGGAGATGAAATCATCCTGGATTTAGGGTGTGCCCTAAATCCAATGACCAGTGACCTTATAAGCAGAGGAGAGGACACACAGAGATGCTGAGAAGATGACGTGTGAAGACAGAGGCAGAGATTGAAGCCACCCAGCTACACGCCAAGGAACACAAGGATTGCCAGAAGCCACTAGAATCCAGGAGAGAGGTCTGGGACAGATTCCCCCTCAGAGCCCCCAGAAGGAATGCATGCTGCCAACCCCTCGATTTTGGATTTCTGGCCTCCAGAACTGTGAGAGAATAAATCTCTGTTGTCTTAGACCATCCAGTCAGTGGTACTTTGTTTCAGCAGCCATAGGAAAATAAGACACCAACCCAAGATCACCCCGCAAACAAGTGATAGAATCAATTTAAAACCACAGCTGGTGTAACTCCAGAATCCCTGCTTTTCTCTTCATGTCCTACTTTGCAACAAAGAGTAATGGATTATTCAGGTCCTCCTTCCCTAGGGAAACCGTTGGCTCTTCTGCCCCAATCATGGTGTGTTTATCTCCTCTGTCTGATGACTGCCTTACTGCCTGGCCTGGGGCAGAAGCCACCTCACCAGCCACGGGTCCAGGATCCCCTTGGATGTTCTTGCCCTGGCACACACCCAGTCACTCACCTGGCTCTGGTATGCTGGTCCTTTCAGCTGATTGCTCAACAGCCCCCTAGTCTCCACCTCGAGAAGATACCATGCAGGTCGACTCTGGTTTACCTCCAAGAACTGTCAATTAGTCCGGAACAGAAAGTGAACTCAAAGCCACTGGCCTGGGACCTTCAGATCTTCCACCACTGCAGATTATATGGTATCTCCCCAATGTCTTAGCCGTTGAAGGCCCCCTCCCTTCCATTGGGCACTCAGCACTGTGTTTCCCTGACCTCCTCTTCCCTTCCAGAATTACCAAGTGGTGCCCTTACTACTGATGCATCCACAGAACAGCACATTCCCCTCACTGGCTTTTGGAATCTCCTGCAAGCAGCTTCTCCAATAGGATTGGATCCCTATGTCATGGTTGGCCTTGGGCTTCACACATATTCTTCCTTCAGGACATTTTAGGAAAAAGGCGGTTCCCTCCACTAAACCCACCTTCCCCAGTCAGGCGAGCAGGGCTGGACCCAGATAAGGCTTGGCTTCAGGTGGGTTATCGCCTTGTCTTAAATCACCTCCCTCACACCTCAGGATGAGGAGTCTCTACAACCCGTTTTTTGAGTTGTCTTTTAAGACTCCTCCTTTTCATATTCTCCTTGTTGCTGTTTGTATTTCAGATCTGATGCCCTTTGCTGAAAACGAGAGATGAGAGAAGAGGAATTGGGGTTAGCTGTGTCTCTATAGCCAATAAAACCTTCCTAGCATCTCCCACCTGTGATGGAGCATGGACGAATCCTTCCTCCATCTGGCAGAGGAGATCCAGGCCCAGTGAAAATGTTCTGATTTCTTCTAAATTCAGAAGAACAGAGATGACTCTATGCAAACTGGAGTATGTGTCTTTATACCAAAAACAAGCTATGAAATATATTTTTAAATATATATACATACATATGTATATATATTTTATAGAAGAAAGAGCCATAGAGGCAAAAGTTCCTCTGGCCCATCCAAGTTACCCTGCAATTCTGCCTTTTCATCTCTTTGCTAGTTTGCTAATCAAACAATGAGTCCTTGAGACCCAGTTCTCAGAGCTCTTGCTCTTTTATTGTCTATTCTGCCCTCACTCGCAACCACAGAGCACCAGGTGCATAGCAAGTGCTCCATAAGCAACTTCTGTATGAATAAAATCTGAGTGTGTGATGACATGTCTAAGGTGATGGGGGGTGTGTGATGACATGTCTAAGGTGACAGTGTGGTTGACTGCAGAGCTGGGAGTCAAACCCACCCTGACTGATTCCTAGTCATGTGTCCTCTCTATTCTGCCAAGTGAACGGAGGGTTGGCTCCTTCTCCTCTGGCTCTCCAGGCTAGTCTGATTTGATCTCTGAAAACTGCTTCAGAGCATCCGATATTTAGTCTGCCCTGGAAGGAGAGCCGAAGGTGTCTCTGGGCTGTGCCAGGGAGCAGGTCGTAAATCCAATCTCTCAGCAACGGCCAGAGCTCCAGGCCTTCCCAACTCAGCAGCTGCTATGGAGGTTCAAACAGGGACTTTAAAATAGATGACATCCCCTGAGGGTCTGGCCTGATCAGGCTCGTGCAGGGCTGACAGACTGAGATAAAACAAATGGTCAGATGCCCACCTCAGAGCTGGGGGAGATTAAGAGGCAAACACAATCTGTCTTTCCCTCCAACTGCCTTCATAGACTCAGACTCCACAGGATCATGAAAATGAATATAAAATCATCAACTCCGAGGGCTCTTTCTTGCCTTGAGTGTGTTCTCTCTAATCATGTCCAGACCCCAGAAAGCCCCACAAGCAGGGGAGCTCCAGACTCTCACCCCTACTTGTCTGGGTCTGAGAGACTCCCTTGTGGCCTTTACACACACTTCCATTCTCCTCCTCCTGGGACGCCTTCTTGGTAAAACCTCCCTGGAATCCAGCATCTTTGGTTAATGAATCTTGCTTGGCCTTTGGGATGACTGACAAAACTGTGTGAGGATAGAGGCTCTGGGGGACAGGGTTGCATCAGAAAGTCCCTTTTTGTCAGAGGGGAAATTAACAGCCATGGGAGCTAGAGCCCTGGAGACTGGAGTTATCCCTCGAGGAGTGTGGGAATCTTATTCCAGGAAGGTGGGAAGTGGTGTGATGGGTGACTGAACTTTCCAGAGATTCCAAATCCAAACTATTGTGTCAGGTAATTCAAGACTTTATTTGTCCTTTTGTGGAGAAGGTGATGTGAGAATCGTTTTTAGTCATGGACACATATGCACACACACAAAATAACCTTTCTGATCTTCAGAGAATCTCTTCTGAATGAAATAATGAAGCTGTGATGTTGGAAGGACAGCCAGGAAGTAGCCCAGCTTTCTTACTCCACCTATTCTAGAGTAATTCTCTTCTCAAATCCATGTTCTCTGAGAGTATTCACAGAACTCACAGACACAAGGGCAATCAGTAAACACTGGAGGTCTTGGTTTCCATGGGTACCTTGGCAAGGTTGCTGAAGAAATGGGAAAGGGCTTAGTGTGTATGCAGTGATACCTAGACCAAAATCAGGTGGTGAAGCAGAGAGTACACAGGAGTAATGAACCAAGACACAAAACTAGCTGGGTCCAGAACTGTAAGCTCATAACATCAAAAAGGCAGCAAGACCAACAGTTACACATGAATCATAGTCAAGCAGTCAGTTGCTCATCCCACTAAAACCAAGGCAAAGGATATCCAGGTGAGGTAATCTGTAAGAGCAATTGCTTTGTACCCTTCTGGATGTTCTCTGGCATTTTGGGGACCCTCGTGGAGGTAAAAAGATGTCAACAAGCGAGAAGTTGGAGAAGATGAAGCCCAAGGGAGCATGGAGGTGGGAGTCAGAGAGGATAATAAGGGAGTACTCAACCACGAAGATCAAGTTCAGCCCAAAGAGAAGCTCCTGATTCTTTGGCTCTTCTGGGAACCCCAGGAGTAATTCCTTAGTAGTTATTTGTTTTTATGCTTCCATGGACCTGCCCATGCCTCATGGGAGAGACTACCAGGTCAGGGAATGAGACAGAGAGAGTCATATATGTAGCAAGGCCATCTTTCCAAAATGAAAGTGAAATAAAGACATTCCAAGATAAAAACTGGGAAAATTTTTTCACAGAGGCCTCTTACAAGAAACTCTAGAGGAAGTTCTTCATTCTGAAAACAATTGACTCCAGATAGTAATGTGAATGCAAGGTGAAAAAGGAAAAAGTAAAAAAAACTCCACAGGTAAAGTTAATTGTATAATTATAAAAGAGTATACAGACATGCGTCCCTTAAAGATGGGATACATTTTGAGAAATGCGTCACTAGGCGATTTTGTGATTGTGCAAACATCACAGAGGGTGCTTGCACAAACCTAGATGGTATAGCCTACTACCCACCTAGGCTCCATGGGCTAGCCTATTGCTCCCAGGCTACAAACCTGTACAGCATGTTACTGTCATGAATACTGCAGGCAATTGTAATGCAGTGGTAAGTATGTGTGCATTTAAATATAGAAAAGGTGCAGTAAAAATATGGTATAAAAGATAAAAATGGTACACCTCTATAGGACACTTACTGTGAATGGAGCTCGCAGCACTGGAAGTTGCTCTGGGTGAGTGAGTGAGTGAGTGGTGAGTGAATGTGATGGCCTAGGACATCACTGGACGCTGCTGTCGACTTTATAACACTGCATGCTTAGGGTACACTAAATTTACAAAAAACACTTTTCTTTCTTCAATAATAAATTTACTTTAGCTTACCCTAACTTTTTTTAAATAAACATTTAATTTTTTTTAACTTTTTGACTCTTTTCTAATAACACTTAGCTTAAAACACAAACACATTGTACAGCTGTCCAAAAATATTTTCTTTCTTTATATCCTTATTCTATAAGGTTTCTTCTATTTGTAACATTTTTACTTTATAAAAGCTAAGACACAAACACATACATTAGCTTAGGCCTCCACAGGTTCAGGATAATCAGTATCACTGTCTTCCACCTCCACATCTTGTGCCACTGGGAGGTTCTTCAGGGGCAAAACATCCATGAAGCCATCATCTCCCATGATAACAATGGCTTCTTCTAGAATATCTTCTAAAGACCTGAAGGTTTCTTTACATCAGCATCACCCCAAACACGTCAGTAATGCGTTGTACAGTGATGATAAGATGGCCACGACACTAGGTGAAGAGGATTTCTCAGCTCCATTGTGCTCTTATGGGATCATCTTGTACATGTGGTCCATCATTGAATAAAATGTCGTGATGTGGCACATGACTGTGTTTTCAACGATGCCCTGTGGCGTAAGTGGCTCTGCAGAGGTACGCAATCAAATTTGGTGTCCTTTGAAGGAATAGTTCCTGAGAAGAGCATTGGAGATTTCTTCTGACCCCAGTAGGGCTCCTCTCAGCTGTCTTTTTCCTGCTTCTCTCGTGAAAACTAGTGGGCCTACACTTTCGCCTATGTACTCCAAGAACCTACCAATCTCCTCCCAACTGCCCTTCAACACAACCTCCACTATTTATGAGACTGAACTTAGGCTTGAACTTCTCCGTGCCGTGTTGCAGATGAAGGCAGTTCCTCTGGGAAGAGATTAGGAGCTTCCCCACTGAGGTAAAGTATCCCAGCCAGCCATGGACCTGTGGATGGGAACAAGGGCACACTTATGACTGAGTGACACTTCCACTCTAGAATTGCATGCTCAGTGGAGGTGGGGGTAGTAGCTGCAGGTCTCCGTGGCTTGCTTCTTCTGATGTGGATCTGTTTCCAAACCAAAGAGGGTCTGCTTCTTAGTGAATTGAAATCAGAGGCTTCATCAGATGTAGTTGTCACACAGAGTAAAATTTATTTGCTGCAAATAAGGCGACCACATGGAATCCTTTCCAAAGTCGTGGCTCCCCAAGCACAGGACAGCAAGGGCCTTTTATTTTGGATGTGGAATGAACATTAAAAAGGGAGAGGTGGTTATTCACTTGCTCAGGCTCAGGAGGAAAACATGCTTCTGAAATCACGCTTGAGTTCCTCAAGGCAATTAGTCAGTGACAAGAGCCCTCCTCTAGTTTGATCCTGCTCCTCCATTTCTGTAATGGCTTCCTGCTGGGTGTGAATGTTGTCACAGGGACCACTAGAGGAGCAGAACTTTCCCCAGCTAATCTATGACAGGTTTGTGGGTCACCAGGCATAACCCCCAGTTGTTTGTATCCTTGTGTAACAACCAGGTGTAATTTCACAGCCTCAATAAGCTACCAGACAATTGAATATGCAGGGTCCAAAGAGCAGGAGAAGAAGGACAGTTGTTCAGGGGCTCAGGAGCAGGTGGTCTGACTGGCTTCTTCCTGTCAGCCAAGTGGCCTTTTCCAGTGTCGATTTCACTCTCTTCTATAGTGCCACTAGTATTAACATAGAGACAGCAAGACATATCAGCTAAGACTCCTCCCGGGTCTGCCATGATGTGGGAGAAGACCACCAACGACTGTATGTCTATCTGTAACCTTCCACAGTAAGCTAGCCGTTCTAACTTTTATGGTTCTTATTAGGGGTAGGAGTGAGTCATCGTAATCTCTTTATGAAGAGCAGACTAAAAGTTTAGGAAAATTATCCTTTTACGAGAGGGAAAGAACCAAATTCTAATTTTGTACTGGCCTGCTTTTGACACTAAAACTCACTCCCTTAATTAAATTCATTTTAATCTTAGCCAACTTGGCCATTCACAAAACTTTCTCCTCAGGGTTCCTCTTCCGCAAACCTTTTATAAGTTTCTTTTTCCATTCAGAACTTGTCCCATGCCCTCTTTCTTCCCTTCTAGTATTTTAGGACAAATTTATCTTTCTTAACAAAACAACAGAAATGTTTCCATTCTTTATACCTTCTTTACTGAAAACACACACCTTACTTTTCTTGAATACAAAGATGTGTTTCTTATTAATTTTTACTAGGTTTTTTTTAAAAGATTTATTTTTCTATTTTCTCCCCAAAGCCCCCCGGTACATAGTTGTGTATTTTTCTTCTTTTGTGGGTCCTTCTAGTTGTGGCATGTGGGATGCCGCCTCAGCGTGGCCTGAGGAGCAGTGCCACAATGCGCCCAGGATCGGAACCGGCGAAACCCTGGGCCACCAAAGCAGAGCACACGAACTTAAACACTTGGCCATGGGGCTGGCCCCTAATTTTTAGTCGTTTTAATCACTAACATTAATTAGAATTCTTAACCTTTATAGGCCTTACTTTTCAGTGAAAACTAAGAAGTAAGCTATTATAAACTATCTTTTACATTAGCATTCTGTGACTTTACAAGCTTATAATTACTTTTCATAATTTCTAGGAACATGCTCCTTCATAGTACAATCTTCTAATAAAAGTACAAGACATGTTTACCAGCAGACCCAAACACCTTGTAGTTTCTCTGTAATGAGAAGCCAAAAGTAGACAAACTTATATTTACTAATTAATGTCTAATGTTTTATCTAGTTTAGAGATGATTCAATGAATTTCCCATCATTTGATTTAACATAGCAAAATTTCAAAGTTTCAAATTACCAAAGAGATTTTGGAAGTTGTTTTAAAGACACATGCCATAAAATACAATTATTGCTAAAAGTTTATCTATAAACTTTTATCTCACTTACATCTAAATCATTTCTTCTCAGCAATTATGTTTAGATTACCCACAAAACTTTATGAGACATCAGACAAAATTAACTATCACTTTAAGTGATTGCTATTGCTAACCAGTTTTGTGACAGAGATAACCTGAGCTTATTTGACTAGTAAACCCAGGCTGCATGTCTGTATTATAACCAATGTTGATAACTGTGAGGACATGCCTATTTAATCAAACCAACAAAGTTTAACAAGCTTTTGTTTACCAAAGATTATTTCACATCATGTTAACCTGAAAGACATTTGGGTTAGTTCCTATTATATTTAGAAATAATTTATATAAGTGCTTACTTTAAGCCAATTAAATGGAGTTTTAAAAGAATTATACCATCTGGAGGTAAAACATCACACATATGTAACATAGATGTAGACACGCATCCACAAAGACTCCACAGCTATCGTTTTAACACTTTAGGACAATGTGCCCCTCCTTTAAAAGTCTCCATGAAGTGTAGAACAAAGGCTCTCTTTCCAAGAGATGTCCTTCAGTCTTTAGTCGGCTAGGGACTTAGTGGAGGTGATCAAACTTCTTATCTCAGGTTCCCGTGCCTGATGTTCAGCAAGCCAAGCACTGAGACGTTGGTGCTTGGAGATGGAGAAGGGTTTACTCAGACTGGCCAAAACGAGAAGGTGGGAGCCTGGGTTTGCTCAAATCTGCCTCCCCAAGAACTGAAAGCAGGGGGTTTTATGGAGCTAAGGGTCTTGGCAGGAGGAGCTTTGGAGAAACAAAGGGGTCGCTCCTGATAAGCCCCTGGGCAATCTGACTTCTGGGCATCAGCACCTGCTGAGGGCCCAACATCCTCCCCAAAGGCATTCTCTTTCTTCTGCAAAGCAAGCTCACAAATCCTCGAGACCTGAGTCACCTCACAAGCTAAACAAGAAAACAGCCAATCGACAAGATTCATCTAGGTCTGCATTGGGAACAAGGTCAAGGGCAATCATATTCTCACGGAATATCTACAGTAACCCTCAGGTACCTGGCTTCAATCTCCACTGTCATTTTTCCATCCTGATTCCTGCAGGAAACAGGGCATTGATCATTCAGGCTACTTCCTCCCGGAAAGGGGGCAAAGATGGCTAAACTGAGGAAGGAAATTTTTAAAATGCTCTCAGGTACCGGGTTATATTATGCATTACCATTACCTGAGTGCCTTTCTCTACAGTCTTAGAACAGCATCTTATTCCATATTTGATTAACCCGAAATTCCAGAACCTGAAATGCTAGAACCTGACTCATTTTACTTATATGACTGTTTGGTGTCAGCTGTCCTAGCCCAGAACAGCAGCTGAAGGTCTTTCAGCAGCTCAAAAGACCAGTTTTTTTCTTTTCAGCTTCTGAGTGCTCTGGTCATGGGGTGGGGAGCCAGGACTGACTCAGGTGTGATGTGTCTTCAGCTTGACTCTGGCCAGTTTGGCTGATGGGTGGGTGGTCAGGAGGACTTCATAATGCCTGGTCCACTTGGGGGTTAGTTGATCCTCTGGAAGTCTCCTTCCAAGACTTAAGGAGAACCTGGTCACCTGCCTTGGTGTGGTGGAGTGCAACATCTGATGGGAACACGGACCTGTGAGAGGCAAACTCATGAACAGAAGTTAGAATTTCATTTAAAAATTTTAAGCACCGTCTGATCGCTATTTCCTTCTGTTGTATGTAATCTCCCCCATGGGTGAAGCCAAGAATCTTCTCAACACCTTGTCCCAGGTTAAGTAGTTTCTTGGTTCATCTTTTCAGTCTTTCCTGTGGACTGGGGCCAGCGTGAGGCATCGAGTTTCCCAGTGATGTCCAAGGCTCTTGATACTTCCTGGGTTCTAGGAGAGAGAAATGCAGCTCCGTTGTCACTCTGGATTGACAGTGGGAACTTCTACCTCGGAATGATCTTCCAAGATGTCAAGACATGTGGGGAAGGGATGTGGAGCTCCCAGGCTCCCTCTGCGTATGCCACTCTCCCCAAATTTTCCATGTGTTCACCAACCTGGGAGTTCTTTGAACCCCATGTTGAACTCAATCTCCAGCCCTTCTCCCCACCTTGGAGATGTGGTGAAGGCGATGGGGCTAAGAGTTCCAACCCACCTATCACACAATTGGTTCCCCTGGCAACCAGCCCCCACCCTTAAGGTTCTCCAGAAGTCACCCCATTAACATAAATTCAGGTGTGGTTGAAAGGGGCTTGTTATGAATAACAAAAGATATCTATTTCACCTTTATTGCTCTGGAGCTATTTCTGGAACTGAGGACAAAAGTAATTATTGTAACAAAAGATGCCCCTATAGCTCCCATATCAGAAATTTTACAAGAGTTTTAGAAGCTCTGCTCCAGAAGTGAAGTGAAGATATTTCTTATTATAAATCACAATATCTCACCAACCTAACAGGATTCCTGCTGAAGGCAGGGCAGGGTGATCAGACATCACCTGGGGGGATGGAGTGGGGCATGAGGATCCAAACGCACCTTGACAGCCCTGAGCTCTTGAGGAAATCTATATTTCCCTGTTTCCAGCCTTTTAACTGGTAAAATGGGAGTGTTTCATGGAAGTCTCCGTGGCCTGATCAATCCTTGTTCTAAAAGCCTATTGATCACAGGTAAGATTCCTCTTATGGCTTCTGGCTTCAAGGGTAGTATTTCACGCAGGGCCAGTGATCTATCTGCTTCGATTTTATCTTTACTGGCATGGCACTGGTGATACTGGCTCAACACAAGGTTGACATAAGGGAAGCCATAGTGTAGAAAAGAGACCATATTGTAACTTTGAATGACCTTTGACTAATGAACCCGGCTGGATATGCACCCTCCAGGAGAGCCAACTGCTCTGGAGATTTTATGACCCCTCCTTGTCTATTTACCTCCCAGCTGTGATAAGACAATTACTTTGTTCTTTTGAGTTCCTTAGAAACCTGATGACCTATGAACAGAGAGTCTAAGCTGACAACCATCATCAATGACAACTGAAAGATCTGGTGTGGGGACTCCCAGTCTGTAACACCAGAGGGTCAACATTGCCACCCCCTCCCCTGTATCCCACTGGCCTATATAACTGCTTCAAGATTCTGTTCCCCCTTAAGATGGTTCTTTTGGACATTCAGTTGGCATCGTCCCCTTTGCTAGCAAGCTGTAATAAAATGCCCTTTCTCTGCCACCATGTTGCCTCTTGACAATGGCTTTTGTCTGACAGCAAGCTGATTGTGCCCTTTGTGCAGTAACACTGTCTGCTCTTCCCACCTGTCCTTGTGCCCATACTTCCAACTTAATTAGGCTCAATACATTTAGGAGAATCTCTTCCTTCTCAGATGCTGGTGTATCTTGCAGGAGGGCCATGAGCTCAATTCTCTGACCTTTAGGAACTTGGGTCTCTATTTTGTCTTGTTCCCAGCTTATTGACGCCACTAACTTAGATAGCATGCCCCTCCCTAGAAGGGGAACAGGACATTCTGATATGTAGAGAAGAATGCTTCAGCGTTTTCATTCTATTTCACAGGTCAAGGTTTCTGGAAATCTTTTCGTCTCTTTTTCCTGATATCTTTTTATGTCACACTTTCCTTTAATGTGGCTCCAGTATTGAGCAAAAATTCAACATGTTCTCCTCCCACTGCCAAGGTAATCTGAGGCTCCTGGAGCCAACTGGGGAGTTCCATGGCCCCGTCATATCTCATCAGTAGTCAAGGGATGTTGGCATGACCCCCTCCTGAACAATGCCCTCCCTCTCTGGGGACGGTTCAGACAGTCCCACCACCAATGCTGATGCTGGCAGTGGGCTTGCTCTGCTCACTTTGATCTGAGCTGATGAATCACAATGAGCTAGGGATCGAGAAAGGCACCTGTACTTCAATTAGCCGGCATAATTAGGAGGACGGCAGACTAATGTCTCTGAAACACCATCTTCAAGCATTATGGAATCTTGAGGCAGTTATATAGGGAAAATGGGCAGTAAGAGGGGCTTAGAAATGCTGGCCTTCAGGTATGACAGATTCCTGGGTCTTTCATTGTTCTTTTCTTTTGTCAGTCATGATGAGTCTCTGATAGGTGTGTTTCCTGCCTGTGATCAGCCTCTTCTGAGAGAGAAACTCACAGAAAAAAGTTTTAATTTATCAAGCTATAGGGGAGTACATACGTAAGTGGAGGCCATAAATCTGGAGAGCATGTGAATTATTTTGGAGTACATGCAGAGCAGTGAGTGCTCACACAGAGGAGGGGCTGAGGTCATGCAGCGTAACAAGATGGCCTCACTTATGTTCACTTAGAATGCCCTTCCTGCCAGCAGTATGCACATGGATTAGCCTCAACTTTGTTGGTGGCCTTGTGGTCCCTTGGTGGGGGCCGGGGTCACTCACACATGGCATCTTCCTTTCCCTCAGGTCACCTTGAGCAGTCTTGAGGGCCGAAGCTAACAGGATGGCATGACTTCTCATCTTGCCTTCTTTTTCATCCTAAGTTACATCCCAATTTTTAACACCCCAAAGGAGCCTCTGCTAGCTGTGCAGAATCAGTCTAAGGACCTGTGGCTGACTTGTGGAGTTTCCTAAGGATGTCTGGAGCACTCTGAGATATGAAATAGGTATTAAGAACCACTGTACCACCCTGGGTCTCAGGGTACATCACCTGAGCAGTCCCCAGCCTCTGGAAAGAAAGGTGGAGGGGTTTTCCTCAGGACCTTGTTGGACCTCTCTTAATTTAGACCAGTTAATGGAAGGCTGGCTTACCATTTGCGTGGCTTTCAAAGGAAGACCCTGAGATGTCCCAGGTTTAACAGCACAGCTGACTTTCCCTTGGCTTTGAGGAGGATGGGTAACAGCCTTTGACTATCCGCCCAGGTAGGAGCGTGTGTGGAAAAGCTTTTCTTTGTCAGGCTTATGAATTCCCAAGGGTCAGCCCTCCATCTAGCGTGTGCTTTCCACTGTAAATAAAAGGGCTGGAAGGACCCCTGGCTTTAGAAGCCTGCATGTACTGCACAGTGCTGACAGCTCTTCCAGCTCCAGCCTTGTATCGGTGTCCAGCCTGTAGAGAAGTGACTGGACGCCGAGCCTCCTCCACTGCCACTCTTGCTGCTCACGTCACCAGGGCTGAGCTGGGCCAGGGGGAATGCAGAGCCCCTGCAGCAGGGCACCTGCCTGGCCTCAGACTGCCTCTCCCACTGCTGCCACCCCACCACTACTGCAGCTGGGACCCCCACTCCCAGCCCTGGCATGAACTGTGCTTCCACCGTGGCTACAGTGATGGGGCAGGGGGGCACCAGGCCACCCTGTGCTGCATCCTGGATGCTTTGCCCTCTGTGCCACCACCTACGAGGGGTGTGTCTGGAGATTTTCTGTAGAAGGGCGGAAAGAGCTATGGAGTGCCCCCACCCCCCATATGCTGGGGTCTTTTCTTATGGTCCTGTTCCAACCTCCCAGGAGTAGCTTATAATGGTTAGTGGTGATGGAGATGCTACAAAATTTTGCTCACAGGAGGTTTAGCACCGTAGTATCCTGAAAGCAGACCCAAGCCGAGTAACAAAATCCTTAAATGGAAAAGAAAAGTGATAGAAGCTGGGTTTTACCCAGGGACCATGCATCAAGAGGACAAGGAAAAGAGGGGAACGTAGGAGTCTGGAAAACCAGACATGGAAAAACTAGATCAACGTCAGGCATCCCCAACCACAAAGACAGACTCAACCACTCCAGAGCAAGTTTAACCCCACCTAAGAGGACCCCTCCTCCTGTCACAGACATAACACAAGATGGACTTGACCTCATGCTCAGTGGCTACACAAACTCAGCAGTTCCAAGGGGCCTCAAGCACACATAAGACAGACTCAGTGACTCCAGGGGCACCGCAAATCCACACCTCATCACTCCAGAGGGGACTCAACCTCTAGAGGGGACTCAAACTCCACTAATGACTCATCAAGGGTCAGATTGCTCCCATTTTGCCAGATCCCAAGTACTGGGCCTCTCCAATGGCCGGGTCGTGCAATCCCTCAATTACTTCAGAGGAGACTCGAACCCCGAAAAGACAGCCAGAGTGGACTTGAACCCCCAAAAGACAGAGCCAGTATTGGTAACGCCCATAACAGAACACCTAAGGGTAAATTCCCTTTCCTGGACATCAGCGTCATGTAGACCTGCTAATTTGCAACTGAAAATCTACTTGAAACTTTGATGAATATGTATTCTGGGCATATTTCATGTTCTTGTTCTAAAAAGGTATAAAACTATGCTGAAAACCATGTTTCTCTGGAACACTTTCTTTATGGAGACTGCCTGCCTGGATTATAGTCCTCAGCCTGGGTCAAGTTAATGTCACCTTATCTCTCTTATCTGTAGAATGGTCATTGGTTATTTGCACTGACACCAGGCTGTAGATTTTCTCAACAATGTTTCATTTGTCTCTAGGACCATTTCCAGAGATCTAAAATGGATGTGCATTTATAATTTTCACTCTGCTCACAAGAGAATAGGTACACAGAGTTCTTCATGCTATCATGCCAGAGGTCAACCTTTATGTCTGATATTTTTAAAACCAGGTTTCATATATTGCTAAATTAAAATGAATATGAAATCTAAGATTATGGAAAAGAGGAAGGAAGTCAATTAGAACAGAAAGTGTGACCAAAAAAAAAAAAAAACAGCCCAGAAAAGTGGTAGATCAAGTTATCTCCCAATGAAGCGAAATTGAGTAACACCTGCAGTGTGTCATAATAGGACATCTAGCATTTCCACCCCAGAGAGAAGGCAGAGGGCAGCAGGGTCTCGATCAGCCCAGTAAAGGCTGCTATGGGACTTCTCCTATGTGAATTCAAACAGGAAACTCAGACTCAATATGTCTAAACTGAACTCCTAATTTCCACCCAAGACTTGCCCCTCTGCTGGTTCCAAAATGATTCCATTGACCTATTTTCCAGTCATGCATATTTTTGAAGTTTGTTGTTATTTTTCAATATACTTCATTGCAGTCAGAGTATAGGTACTATGGTATGGATCCTTTGGGATTTGTTGAGTGATTCTTTGGCCTCATACAGGAATACTATTTTCAAAGAGTCAATGTATATTAAATATGAATAAACATTTATGAAATACTCATAATTAACAAATTTAAAATAAATATGTATTATAAATAGTGATATAATATTTATATGCATTATAAAATTTATACAGTTTTATTAAAACTATATACATTTAGTATAAAAATATACTTTTTAAATGTTTCCATTGTTTTTAAAAGAATATTGTTTTATTGAGGTCCTATTGGTTCGTAATATTGTGCACATTTCAGGTATACATTATTATGTTTCCGTTTCCGTATAGACCGCATTGTGTTCACCACCAAGAGTCTAGTTTTTACCCATCACCCAACGTGCATGTCCCTTTACCCCTTTCATCCTCCCTCTCCCCCTTCCGCTCTGGTAACCACTAACCTGTTCTCATCTATGTGTTTGTTTATCTTCTAATATATGAGTGAATTCATACCATATTTGTCTTTCTCTGTCTGACTTATTTCACTTAGCATAATACCTTCAAGGTCCATCAATATTGTCATAAACAGCACAATTTTGCCTTTTATGGCTAGTAGTACACCATTGTGTGTATACACGTATACACACCTTCTTTATCCATTCATCCATTGATGGGAGATTGGGTTGCTTTCACATCTTGACTATTGTGAATAACGCTGTGATGAACATAGGGGTGTGTAAATATTCTTGAATTATTGATTTCGTGTTCTTTGGTTACTCAGTAGTGGAATAGTTGGATCATATGGTATTTTTATTTTTAATTTTTTGATAAATTTCCATACTGTTTTCCATAGTGGCTGCACCAGTTTGCATTCCCACCAGCAGTGTATGAGAGCTCCCTTTTCTCCACATCCTCTCCAACACTTGTTATTTCTTGTCTTAATTATAGCCATTCTGACAGTTGTGAGGTGACATCTCATTTGTAGTTTTGCATTGCATTTCCCTAATAATTATTGATGTTGAATATCTTTTCACTTGTTTGTTGGCCATCTGTATATCTTCTTAGAGAAGTGTTCATATCCTCCACCCTTTTTTTGATTGAGTTCTTTTTTTGTGAGATGTGTATGTACTGGAGATTATATATTTTGAAAATTAATCCCTTGTCCCATATAAGATTTGCAAATATTCTCTCCCATTTGGTGAACTTTCTTTTCATTCTGCTAATGGTTTCCTTTCCTTTGCAGAAGCTTTTTAGTCTGATCTAGTCCCATTTGTTTACTTTTCCTTCGGTTTCCCTTGCCTGAGTAGACATGCTATTTGAAAACTTACTGCTAATTCTGAGAGCAAAGAGTGAACTGCCTATGTTTTCTTTCTTTCTTTTTTTCTTATGTTTTCAGGTCTTACATTCAAGTCTTTAATTCATTTTGAGTTAATTTTTGTGTATGGTGTAAGAAAATGGTCTGCTTTCATTATTTTGTACGTGGCTGTCCAGTTTTCTCAACACCATATTGAAGAGACTTTCCTTTCTCCATTATTTGTCCTCGATTCCTTTGTGAAGGATGAACTGACTATAGTTGTGTGATTTTATTTCTGGGTTCTCAATTCTTCCATTGATCTGCATGTCTGTTTTTCTGCCAGTACCATGATGTTTTTTGACTACCATAGCTTTGCAGCATATTTTGAGTTCAGGAAGTGTGATATCTCCAACATTGTTCTTTTTTCTCAGGATTGCTTTGTCTATTCAGGGTCTTTTGCTGTTCCATTAGAATTTTAAGATTCTTTGTTCTATTTCTGTGAAGGAGGTCATTGGGATTCTGACTGGAATTGCACTGAATCTGTAGTTTGCTTTAGGTGATATGGACATTTTAACTTATGTTTGCTCTTCCAGTCCATGAGCATGGAACATCCGTTGCTTGATGTCTTCTTTGATTTCTTTCAATTGTATCTTATAGTTTTCAGTGTATAGGTCTTTCACCTCCTTGGTTAAACTTATTCCTAGGGATTTTATTCTTTTTGTTGTGATTGTAAATGGGATTGTATTCTTGAGTTCCCTTTCTACAAGTCTGTTGTTAGTGTATAGAAACAGAACTGATTTTTTATGTTGATTTTGTACCCAGCAACTTTACTGTATTCATTGCTTATTTCTAAAAGTTTTTTGGTGAATTCTTTAGGAGTTTCTATATATAGAATTCTGTCATCCATAAATAGTGCCAGTTTTTCTTCTTCTTTTCCAATTTGGATCTCTTTTATTTCTTTTTCTTGCCTAATTGCTCTGGCTAGGACTCCTATTACTTGTTAAATAAACGTGGCAAGAGTGGACATGCTTACCTTTCCCCTCATTTAAAGGAACAGCTTTCAATTTTTCACCATGGAGTATGATGTTGGCTGTGAGTTTTTCATATATGGCCTTTATTATGTTCAGGCATTTTCCTTCTATACCCAGTTTATCAAGAGTTTGTATCATAAATGGATATTGGATCCTGTCAAATGATTTCTCTACATCTGTTGAGATGATCATGTGATTTTTATTCATCGTTTTGTTAATGTGGAGTATCACATAGATTGATTTGCAGATGTTGAACCCTTGCTGCATCCCTGGAATAAATCCCAGTTGATTGTGGTGTATGATCCTTTTAATGTATGGTTGTATTCAGTTTGATATTTTGTTGAGGCTTTTTGGATGTATGTCCATCAGCTATACTGGCCTGTAATTTTCCTTCTTTGTGTTGTCCTTGTCTGGTTTTAGTATCCAGGTAATGTTGGCCTTGTAAAATGAGGTAGGAAGCATCCTCTCCTCTTTAGTGTTTTGAATGGTTTGAGTAGAACAGATATGAAACCTTATTTAAATATTCGGTGGAATTCACTAGAGAAGCCCTCTGGCCCCGGACTTTTATTTTTTTTTTGGAGGTTTTTGATGACTGTTTCAGTCTCTTTACTTGTGATTGGTCTATTCAGAGTCTCTATTTCTTCTTGATTTAGTTTTGGGAGGTTGTATGATGATAAGAATTTATCCAATTCTTTTAGGTTATCCAATTTGTTGGCATATAGGTTTTCATAATATTTTCTTTTATAATGCTTTGTATTTCTGTGGTGTCCATTGTGATTTCTCCTCTTCATTTCTGATTTTATTTATTCGAGTCTTATCTCTTTGTTTCTTAGGGAGTCTTGCTAAAGGTTTGTCAATTTTGTTTATCATCTCAAAGAACCAGCTCTTAGTTTCATTGATCCTTTCTATAGTATTTTCGGTCTGTATTTCATTAATTTCTGCTCATATTTTTAGTATTTCCTTCCTTCTACTGACTTTGGGCTTCATTTGTTCTTCTTTTTCTAGTTCTTTTAGGTACGGTGTAAGATTATTTATTTGCGATGTTTCTTGTTTCTTGATGGAGGCCTGTATTGGTATAAACTTCCCTCTTAGTACCACTTTTGCTGCATCTCTTAAGTTTTGGCATGTTGTGTTTTCATCTTCATAGATCCAACAGTTGTTAAGTAGCATGTTGCTTAGTCTCCACGTATTTGTGACTTTTTCAGCTTTTTTCTTATCATTGATTTCTACTTTCATAGCATTGTGGTTGGAAAAGATGCTTTATATGATTTCAATCGTCTTAAATTTATTGAGGCTTGGCTTGTTTCCCAACATATGGTCTATCTTTGAGAATGTTCCATGTGCACTTGAGAAGAATGTGTTTTCTGCTCTTTTTGGATGGAATGTTTTATATGTATATCTATTAAGTCTTTCTGGTCTAGTGTTTCATTTAAGGCCAGTGTTTCCTTGTTGACTTTCTGTCTGGATGATCTATCCATTGACATGAGTGGGGTCTTAGGATCCCCTACTACCACTGTGTTGCTGTCAACTTCTCCCTTTAGGTCTGTTAATATTTGCTTTATACTTTGGTGCTCCCGTGTTAGGTACATATATATTAATAAGTGTTATGTCTTCTTTGTGGAATGTCCCTTTTATAATTGTATAATGCTCAACTTTGTCTCTTGTCATCTTTTTTATCTTAAAGTTTGCTTTGTCTGATGTAAATGTGGCAACACTTGCTTTCTTTTGCTTGCCGTTTGCCCTGAGTAGCATCTTCCATCTCTTCACTTTGAGCCTGTGTTTGTCTTTAGAGCTGAGATGTGTTTCCCGGAGGCAGCATGTTGTTGGTTCTTGTTTTTCAGTCCATCTACTCCTCTGTGTCGTTTGATTGGCGCATTCAACCTGTTTATATGTAGAATGATTATTGATTTGTGCAGGCTTAATATTGCTATTTTATCTTTTATTTTCTGGTTGTTCTATATTTCCACTGTTTGTTTTCCCTTGTATTTCTGTCAGCCATTTCAGTTTTGTGTTTTTTTGTGATGTTTTTCTCAGTTTCCTCTTTACTTATGATTTGTGACTCTGATTTTTGTTTTCTGGTTACCATGAAGATCGTATACAGATCTCATAGATGGGATAGTCCATTTTCTGATAGCTTCTTATCTCCATCAGCCTAGCTGGTTCCTTTACATTCCTCTTCACCTTCTTTGTTTTTGTTGTCACAAATCATTCTTTTCGTGTTGATGCTTTGTGACCAAATTGAGGTGGCTATATTTATTTTTGATGCTTTCTTTCCCTTTATCCTTTATTTTATAATTAAATCTTTGCTAACCTATTCTGACATACAGCTGCACTTTTCTGATTTTTTGTGTCTATTCATCTCCTTGCTCAATGCTTTGTAAGCATTTGCCTTTCTGTTTCAGGTGGGAGGGCATCCTTTATCATTTCTTTTAAAGCAGGTCTAATGGCAATTAACTCCCTCAGCTTTTGTTTGTCTGTGAAAGATTTTATTTCTCTGTCATATTTGGAGGATAATTTCACTGGATAGATTATTCTTGGCTGATAGTTTCCGTCTTTGAGTATTTTGAATATATCATTCCACTGTCTTCTCACCTTCAAGGTTTCTGCTGAGAAATCTACTGAGAGCCTGATAGGTGTTCCTTGGTAGGTTATTTTCTTCTCTCTTGCTGCCCTCAATATTTTTTCTTTGTCATTGACTTTGGCAGTTTTAATATTAAATGCCTTGGAGAAGGCCTATTTGCATTGATTTAATTAGGAGTTCTATTGGCTTTCTGTACTTGTAATTTCACCCCAGGTGTGGGAAGTTCTCAGCTTTTATTTTCTTGAATACACTCTCTGCTCCTTTCTCCTTCTCGTCTTCCTCTAGGATGCCTATAATCCTTATGTCATGTTTCCTAATTGGGTTGGTACTTCACAAAGAATTCCTTCATTTTTTAAAAGTCTTAGTTCTCTCTCCCTTTCCACTTGGATCATTTGTAGGTTTCCATCCTCTAGCTCACTGGTTCTCTCCTCCATAACGTCTGCTTCACTGCTTATGCCTTCTACATCATTTTATTCCTCATAATTGTCTTCTTCATATCCAGAATTTCTGTTTGGCTTCTTTTTAGAGTTTCAAACTCTTTGTTGAAGTGTTCCTTCTGTTCACTAATTTTATTCCTGAGCTCATTGAAGTGTCTATCTGACTTTTCTTGTAAGTCATCGAGTTTCTTTATGACAGCTATTTTGAATTCTCTTGAGGTAGATTATAATGGTCTTTGACTTCAATTTTATTTTTTGAGGAGCTGTTCTTCTTCTTTCTGTGGTTTTATGCAGTTTCTTCATGGTGTTGATGAATAGGTCCTCTGCCTGTGCATTTGTCCTGGTAACCATCTTTCTTATTTGGGCCTGGCTGTGGTTGCTTTGGATCTAAGCTGTTCTGGTTGTATTTCAGAGTCTGCACTTTCCACCTTCCACTCTCTCTACTAGAATGCTGGTGGTGGCCACCATTCCTGCTCTAGGCTGCCTGCATATTCCTGGCACACCGTAGGTCCACAGTGAGCTGAAGACGTCTGGGCACTGGGGGCTCTTTCTGCTGTGTGTCCCAGGACTCTGCCTGGTTCATCATCGTCTGACCTTGTCCCCCTGATCCTGACATGGATGGACCTGCCAGCAGGTGGTCTGCCCCAGTGAGGGGGAGGAGATTCTGGGGGGATGGCACCCTCCACTGCACTGAGGGCTCTAAGACCTGAATCCCCCAGCCAGTGGGAGGGGAAGAAGGAGGTTTGGGGTCTCCCCAACATGCCACCAGTGTCAGGAGGACTGTCTTTCCCCCACTCTCCTGCTCAGTAGCTATGCCAGGAGCCCCACCCTTCGAGCTCCTCACCTGAGACCATCCCACAGGGCCGTTCTGGACAGGATCAGGGAGGCCCAAGAGGGGAGAACTAGATCCTTTGGGTGGTGCCTCCTGGATGTGGGAGGGTGATCCGCGGGGTGACACAAGGTCCTCAAGATATCCCCTCTGGGGTCACCACATTGCCTGAGATTCCACCATCACAATGTCCCTGGGTTAATAGGGCATTGTTCCTTATGAGTGGGAGTGGAACAGCATGGAAGAGGGAAAGGTTTGGACTTGGGGGCATGACCAGCCATGCAACTTGGGCTTGAGGCTTGCCCCCTCTGTGCCTCTATTCACTCTTCAGTTAAATAGGCATCTTCACTCCTGCAGATGCATCGCCTGGGTCTCTCTGCCTGATCCCAGGGGGCTGGCCCAGAGATTGAGGGGAGGGTGATGCTTTATCCTGCTGGCAGGACATCTGGCACACAGTAGGTTTACCTTATGTAGATCACCTGAAACACAGGAGGAGCATTTCACATATAGTACCCTGCACACAGTAGGCATGCTTTATGTAGAGTACCAGGCACACAGTAGGCACACAATGTAGTATACCTGGTCCTCAATAGGCATGCTATATGTAGAACACCTGGCATGCAGTAGACAGGATTTATGTAGAGTACTTGGCACATAGTTAGTACACTTTTTGAAGAGTACCTGACACACAGTAGGCATGCTTTATGTAATTTGCACAGAGTAGGTTTACTTTCTGTAGAGTACCTGACACAGATAATAGGCACACTTTACATAGAGCATGCAACACCCAGTGGGGATGCTTTATGTTGAACACCTGGAATACAGTTGGCAGGATTTATGTAGCACACTTGGCACACAGTAGACACACTTTTTGGAGAGTACTTGGCACACAGTACATGCACTTTATATAGTATACCTGCCACACAGTAGGCATGCCTTATGTAGAGCTCCTGACTGGCTGTAGGGATGCTTTTTGAGGTACCCAGCACATGGTAGGCATCCTTTACATACTGTCCTCTGCACAGAGTAGGTCTATTTTACGTGGAGTATTGGCACACAGCAGCACAAGGACTAGTTACTGGCCCTTTCCCTTCATTCTGTCTTTTTGGGGCCCCTGATCCTTCTCACCTTCCTGTGGAACCCTCCTCTGCGCCCCTCAGGCCCTCATCTGACATCCCGTTTCCCAGATGGAACCCTGAGCCCAGAGAGGGCTGGCACAGCCCACGGTCAGAGTGAGGACGGGCAGCACTCCACCCAGGCTCTCTCAGCTCTGCCCTCTGCTGTCTGCACCCAGTGCTTTCACGGCCCTCTGCAGCCTCACCTCCCACTCCTCCATGTGACCTCACCTGATGGGACTCCTTACCCCAGAGTCTGGTGTGGGTGATCCCCACGAGGCTGGTGTCTTCGTCCCTGCTCCCAGCACTCATGTTTCAACCCAGGCCCTGGGCTGCCTGGAGGCAGGTCTTGAACTCCTGCCAGGCTGTGCTGTCCTGGGGCCAGAGGTTCCCTGTCTCTGAGCTTCCTGATTCTGCTCCAAGAAACGGTGCATGACACCCACCTGGCCCCTCACGTGGACAAGAGCCCAGGAGATGTGTGAGGACAAGGCTTGGCCTGGCCTTGCTCACCTGGCACCTGAACTCTCAATTGCAACCTTTCACCTCCCACACCCTGCACTGGGAAGGGCAGGGGCAGCTGTAAACTTGGGGCCCAGAGTCACCTTTGCCCGCCCCACAACTTTCCCCCTCCACCCCACAAGGAAGGTGCTGAGTCCTGAGGAGCCAGCATCCACGCTGTGTGACCCTGAGCTGGTTCATAGGCCTCTCTTGACAACACTGGCTCCCCTACCCTGACCACCATCTGGGCCTCTGCCCAGGTGGGGAGGAGCTAAGCAGACGCGTGGGGATTGGTTGGCCCAGCATGGTCCTGCCAGCCTCCCCAGGTCAATGCCCAGCGGCCAAGACTTCGCAGGAGCAGGAGAGAGGATTCTGTGTGCAGCTGCAGACAGGAGGTTCTGGCTGGGGTCCAGGGAAGGAGGTGTCGGCTTGGAGTGGGGAGGGCGCTGCCCATGGCAGGGGTGGCTCCAGGGAGCAAGCCAGCCCGGAAATCCTGTAACTGGAGCCTCTGGAACCCTCCCACTGATTCTGTTTGGGCCTTTCCTCCTTCCTCTCTCTTCCTTTTTGTCTCTTCTCCTCTGTCTGTCTCTGTGTCTCTGTCTTTCTGTCTCTGTTTCCCTCTTCCTCTGGATTTCCATGGACCCCCTCCCCTCTCTGCGCCCTTCTCTGAGCCCTCCCTGCCCTGACCCCAGCCCTCACCATTCCTGCCCCTCCCTGTCCTGTCCCTCACACCCTTGGTCCTCGCCCTCTTTATGAGCTGTCTGTCTGTGCCTCGAGCTCACCAATACTCGCTTTTCCTGGGCTCCAGGAGCTCACCTTCCACCCCGTGTGCCCTGCAGGATGCCTTGGCTGAGCCTGTCCTGGCTGGGACTCGGGCCTGTGACAGCCTCCCCGTGGCTGCTCCTGTTGCTGGTCGGGGCCTCCTGGCTCCTGGCCCGTGTCCTGGCCTGGACCTATACCTTTTATGAGAACCTTCGTCACCTCCGACGCTTCTCACAGCCCCCTAAGCGCAACTGGTTTTGGGGTCACTTGGGCCTGGTGAGTGTGGCAGCAGGAGGGGTCTTGGGCATCAGGGTGGGTGGACTTCCCAAGGGGTCGGGAATGGGGTTTGGGGTTGGGCTGGGGTCTAGGAGAGCAGAAGTGAGAGGGAGGCCCAGGCGGCCCCTCCTTGCTCACTCACTCGTTCCTCTGCTCTGCCATCCCACGCCTTTCCCACGTCCTTGTCCCCCACCCCAAGCCTGCTCTGGATCCATTAGTGCAGCTCTGGGGGGCTCCCAGGGTGGACTGCGCAGAGTGTGACTCCCTGGCATTCCCAGTCTCCACCGCTGAGCTAGAGATGGCCTTGGGGGCACTGTCCAGGGTCGGGTCTGCCTGGCCCGTTTCCTTAAGTCTGCTCACGCTGGGCTGCAGTTTCCCCACAGGAATTGGCTATGGCCTCCCCACCCCCACCCACTGGCCACAGCTCCCCACCGCTTCCTGGGACCCCTTCCTCTCACCTGGTTCTTCCCCCCGAGGTGTCCCAATGGGCCCCGTTGTCCAACCTGGAGGAACTAGGCCACTCACTTCCCCTTTCAGAGGCCTGTTCCACTGCCTGCCCACACCCAGGCCTTGACCTTCCACTTGGTCCTGCTCCTGCTTAATTAAACATTAATCATCCAACTACTTATTATCTATCTCTCCACCTTGATGGCAGCTCTGGGAGCAGACATGGCAGGGTCAGCCCAGAGGTGGGTGGACAGCGGGCGCTCACAGCAAGTGTTGACGACCTGGGTGGAGAACGTGCCTTCACCCCTCTCTGTCACGGCCAGAGCTGACTGCCCGCTCCTCCCATCCCCCGGACCAGCTGCGGAATGAGCGCAGCTTTCCTTCCCTTCCCGGGGTGAGAGCTGCAGCTCAGGGGAGCACTTCCTGTGATTTCAGTGTTCTCGTGACAAAGTTCAGAACGAGGATGTTCCGAAGCTCACCATAACGCACTGAGAGAGATAGAGAGACAGACAAGACGCACTGTGAGAGATAGAGAGACAGACAGGATGAACTGTGAGAGATAGAGAGACAGACAGGATGCACTGTGAGAGATAGAGGGACAGACAGGATGCACTGTGAGAAATAGAGAGACAGGATGCACTGTGAGTGACAGAGACAGACAGGACGCACTGTGAGAGATAGAGAGACAGACAGGATGAAGTGTGAGAGACAGACAGAGGTGTTGCGCTGTCAGAGATAGAGGGACAGAGAGGAAGCAGATAGAGAGACACACAGGAGGCTGATGGACAGACAGACAGGATGCACTGTGAGAGATAGAGAGACAGACAGGATGCACTGTGAGAATCAGAGAGACAGACAGGACGCACTGTGAGGGACAGAGAGACAGACAGGATGCACTGTGAGAGATAGAGAGACAGACAGGATGCAGCGTGAGAGATGGAGAGACAGACAGGAGGCCGTATGCACAGAGCCTGGCCATCAGAAGGGGTGGGAGCTGCCCTCTGATTGATGTGCAGTGTTCACGCGTATTCTCTGGAGTCTGCCTGGCCTGGTACCTTCTGTGTCTGCAGACCCATCAACATTGGAGGAACCAGACCGTGTGGACATGTCAGGACTTGAAAAGGATGTGAGAATGAGCCCCTGGGTCTAGTCCTGAGTCCACCCTCCTGCCCACAAACCTCCCCCTTGAGCGCCTCCCCCTGTGGGCGCCCCAGGGCTGCAACCCCTCCCAGGATGAGGGAAATCCATCTTCTGGAGCCAAGGTCAGCCTCTGTGTGCAGAGCGTGTCTTCTCCCTGTGCCCTGGTTGCTTCCTTGGTACTTGGAGAGGCCTCAGGGACCCTCCTGCCCTGAGAGGAAAGGAGCCGGAGGAAGCCAGGATTCCCCCATGCATGCAGAATCTGGACACAGTGTCCACTGCAGAGGCGGTAGGGGGCACATACTGCGGCTGCTTCTGAGAAGTGACGGCCCCTCCTTGCTTGCAGGTCACCCCCACTGAGCAAGGTGTGAGAGTCGTAACTCAGCTGGTGGCCAACTACCCCCAGGGATTTGTGAGCTGGGTGGGCCCCGTCATGCCCTTTGTCTTTCTCTGCCACCCCGACATGGTCCGGACTGTCCTCAGCGCCTCAGGTACTCACGCAGAGCTTGTGGTGGTGGTTCCGTGGTGCATCCGAGGGCTTCTAGCTGCTCCCTGCAAGCTTCTGTGCAGCCCCTGCAGGACCCCTGCCCTCTGCCCCTCTCCTCTCAGTTGTCTTCCTCTTTCCTTCCTGTTTTCACCAACCCCCATCTCCCCGATCCTCCCTCCACTGCTGTTTGCCCCCTTCCCTGTGATGTGCATTAAGGCTGCCCCAGCTAGAGAAGCCCAAGGTGACCTGGCCTACATGCCAAACTATACGACCCAGTGGACTTTTGTTATGGTATGAATTAGGACCGCCCCAGGGAGAGAAGCCCAGGGCATCCTCACCTACAGGCCGATCTATATGGCCAGATTCGTATCTAAAGTTATATGACCGCACAATAACCAGACCCCATCTGCACTGAAATCATTTAATGACTTTTTACATCATCTTTTCTTTTCTCCAGTAAAAATGAGTCACGTACCCATGCGTTATAAAATTAGCCCTAACCCTCAACTCGGGGCAGCAGCAGGAGCTCTGACCGCCCGTGGGTCCTGTCCCCACGCACCAGCTCTGCCTGCCCATGGGTCCCGTCCCCTTGCCAGCGGGGGCAGCAGCAGGAGCTCTGACCGCCCGTGGGTCCTGTCCCCACGCACCAGCTCTGCCTGCCCATGGGTCCCGTCCCCATGCCAGCGGGGGCAGCAGCAGCTGCTCTGCCTGTCCATGGGCCCCGTACCCATGCCAGCGGGGGCAGCAGAAAGCTCTGACTGCCCATGGGTCCTGTCCCCATGCTATTCCACACTATTCTCTAAATAAAAGAGCACTACTGCCAGATCTTGAGAGTCTAAGAAATCTTTCTTTCGACTCCTGGGCTCACCGACCCCGCATCATTTCTGGTGGCCCGTACGGGGAATTGCTTCATCGGCTTGTGAGCGCGAGTTCTGGTAAGTGCCCTTTTCATCCTTGTGCCTTTCTCTTTTTCAAGGATGGATCTAAATTCACTTCTCCATCGGGAACTTTCTTGGATGGCTGTATGAATCCACGTTTGCTGCCCATGGCTACTCTATGGGGCAAATTGTGGCATTCAGCCTGAAGAGAATCAGTACCTTAAGCCTGAGGGTGATGGAAAATGAATTAATCCATTCCTTCCTGCTCTTCTTCAAGGATGGATCTAGATTCACTGCTCCATCGGGAACTTTCTCGGACAGCTGCATGAATCCACGTTTGCTGCCCATGGCTACTCTATGGGGCAAATTGTGGCATTCAGCTTGAAGAGATTCAGTACCTTAAGCCTCAGGGTGATGGAGAATGAATTAATCCATTCCTTCCTGACTCTATCTCTAATAGACAAATTTTACGTGGGCGCGGGTCGGCCACTTAAGTCATTAGGACGGCCGCCAATCTCCAAGACTCCCGTGGAAGGTTTCTTTTCCTAAGGCTGGATTGGGATCCCTCCCTCTGGCACCTGACCACGCTCTGAACTGCGAGGAAAGTCCCACTCGGGACTCCAGTTCAAGGGAAGTACCAAACTCTAACCTTTGGTGGAGTATGGGAACCCCTTCTTGGGAGAATGGCTCCAGGATGCAATTGGGTAGAATGTCCCCCAGACTGGCGGAAAATTCCTCACTGTCTTTCTCTTTCTCACTGTCTTTGTCCTTTCATCCTGGGGACCATTCGCCAGGCACCTATTACTGTCAGGCAGAATAGGGAAGATGTTCAAGGGATGCCCCCATCATCCCTTGCTACAGGAAATCCATTGGGGGGATTTTCAAGGTAATGGCTCCCTTTCTCTGGGACCATTCATCAGGCACCTATTCCTGCCAGGCAGAATAGGGAAGATGTTCAAGGGATGCCCCCATCATCCCTTGCTACAGGAACCCCAATGGGGGGATTTTCAAGGTAATGGCTCCCTTTCTCTGGGACCATTCACCAGGCACCTATTCCTGCCAGGCAGAATAGGGAAGATGTTCAAGGGATGCCCCCATCATCCCTTGCTACAGGAACCCCAATGGGGGGATTTTCAAGGTAATGGCTCCCTTTCTCTGGGACCATACTCCAGGCACCTATTCCTGCCAGGCAGAATAGGGAAGATGTTCAAGGGATGCCCCCATCATCCCTTGCTACAGGAACCCCAATGGGGGGATTTTCAAGGTAATGGCCCCTTTTCTTTCTCCTTTTCTCTCAGGGACCATTCACCAGCCCATGCTGCCAGGCAGAATAGGCACCAGGCACCTGTTACTGCCAGGCATAACAGGGAAGGTATACAAGGGATGCAATGCCGGGGGACGCCCCCATCACCCCTTGCTATAGGAACCCCACAGTAGGAACAACGGGTAGGACGCTGCCCTAGGTTCAGGGGGGATTTTTCATGGTAATGGACCCGTTTCTTTTGTCTCTCTTGGAGTTACAATGGCCATTTTCATCTCCTTTTGAGCTTTGTGACTGGGAAACAAAGAAATCCTTAAAGAGTAAAAGGCTCCACCCCTGGGAGACCCAACTTTGGGTTTCTGGGCCTGATCACCCCAGCAACCCTAAGTGGGGGTGCCCTTCCCCTATGTCCCTCTCTTGACAGTTGACTCATTGAGTATTTTAGTCACCTACTGAGTCGGTTATGAGGGTAGGAGACCTGTGATTTATTCTGTGAACTGCCGTGCTAGCGTAGTGTGCCCCAGCATGGGAACTGTTGTGTGACTCTTATCTTGATAACCCTCTGGAAGAGGCCATGAGGGTGAGGTCTGATCTCTTCTTTTCCTTTCTTTGTCTGTTTTGCTCATCATCTCTTCTGTTGTCACCAAGTCGAGGTTAAGTTCAGGCTAGACCTGAGCAGAACCTTGACCTTCTGTAAAATTGGAAAAAGAAGCCTTTTGCCAGGGATTTAACTCTCAAACCTGTCTCTGGGAGCCCCAGCCTCCAGCCAGTTCCAGGCCTTTGCCTCCTGCTTCCCTACCTCAACTTTGCTGGCTCAGAGACAAAGTGCCCAGGCTGAGCGGGACTTGACTAAATCTTATAACTATGTCAACACCCGCAATCGGCCTCTGCACACCCGCAATCGGCCTCTGCACCCTTTCTCCAGCTGCTGTCAGTCAGACACTGGCTTTACCGCCACGGGGAAGGCTCCTAAGCATCCCCAGAGGCCCACCCTGTGGATGCGTTCTAACTCCATCTGGGAGAAAATTTGAGGGGTTTCTCTGTGCCTTTGTGATGCAGTTGGACAGGTAGATCAACCTGGAATGTAATTTGAGTTACAATCCAGTTTCTGGGAAATCAAGAGCAACTGTCCTTAGAAAATCCTTGCAAGACTGGAAATACTGCTCTAGAGGCAGTTAAGATTCCACCTAGTTCCTTTATCATGAAAAGGATTATCATCTCCCCTCTCCAGGAACTACTATCTAGCCCATCACTAATTCCTAAGACTGAAGGAAAGAAAAAGAAAGAAAGAAAGAAGAAAGAAAGAAAGAAAGAAAGAGGAGGGGAGAGGCAAAACGGCCATAAGCGTGCCCTTGCAAAAAATCTAACATCTTGAGTATCTTCTCCACAAATATTGGTAAAAAACAATAGCTGTAACAATAGCTGTGCAGTCTCTGTGTACGTGTGTCTATGTGTACGTTATATGTGTGATATTTTACCTCCGGATGGTGTGTTACCAAAATTAAGAGCTCTGTTTAATTGGCTTCAAGTAAGCACTTACATAAATTCTAAATGTAGTAGAAATTAACCCAATGTCTTTCAAGTTAACGTGATGTGAATTAACCTTTGGTAAATGAAAGCTTGTTTAAGTTTGTTGGTTTGATTGAAAATAGTCTTCTTGTCAGAGTTGTCAGTATTTGCCTATGATGCAGGCATGCAGCCTGGGTTTACTAGTCAAATAAGTTCACATTGTCTGTTAAATTCGTCAGCAAAATAATAGCTTTAAATGATGACCAGTTTTGTCTAATGTCTCATGAAGTTTTTGTGTGTACAATAACTGTTTCATGGTCTGTATACTTGAAAAAAAAAAAAGCTTCCAAATTGTTTTGATAACAATCTTGAGTTTTGCCAAGTTAAGTTAAATGTTAAAAATCTGAGCATCTGGGTCATTTTTGGATTGGATAGCACACAAGCATTACAGCTAAACTTATCTAAGTTATCTACTTTTGGCTTCTTATTGCAGAGAGGCTAAAAGTCTTTGGGTCTGTTATTGTAAAGCAGCGTGTTTCTAGAAATTATGAAGTGTTTAGAATGCTGGTATAAAAGACAATTCATAATTGCTTACCTTTTTAGTGTTTACTATGGTCTGTTAAGGCTTAAAAGTTCTTATTAACCTATATAATTAAAGCTACTGGAAATTAATAAGGAAAGCAGCTCTGTATTCAAGGAAAGTTAAAATGTATGTTTTCAGTAAGGAGGGTATAAAGAATGGAAGTATTTTTGTTTGATGGGTTAAGAAAGATAAATTTGTCCTAATGTACTAGAAAGGAAAAAAGAAAGACTTTGGGACATATTCTGAAGGCAAAAAGAAAGTTGTAGAAGGTTTGTGAAGGAGAAATTCTGAAAGGAGTTTTATGACTGGTAAAGCGGACAAAGATTAAAGTAAATTCAATTAAGTGAATGAGTTTTAATGTTAAAAATAAGCTGGTACAGAAATTAAAGTTTGGTTTTCTCTCAAAGTATAATTTTCTAGAACTTTTGGCCTGCTCTAACTCTACCTAAAAGACAGAAAAATCTATGTTTTGTTAAAATAATTTCCTATATTCAGAAAGAAAGAGGTCTCTTCTAAAATTTTTTGACGGTGTTGTTTGCTCTTGACTGTCTCTGTTGTCACTTTGAATGGATGCCTGAGCATTGTTTAACAGTGAGTGCTGTTTCCTATTTGAACAAGCATTTTAAAAACTTTTGATATTTTTGACAAGCTTCTCCCTCAAAAATATTCAAATCCTGAATGAAGGCTTTCTTTTGACCTGGCAGATGGAAGAAGAATTTCTCTGAGGATTTTCAGAGGGCCCCTGAGACTTCTCAAAGAAATTTGCTCTCTTCCTATAAGGAGGAAAATACTAAATTAATTAGGTTTATTTGGCTTATTAAATTACATGGGAAGCATTGTCAAATAAGCGATGATAAACTTTCTTACGTGGTATTACGTGGGTGAATGTTATTAATATATGTGTCTTAACATTATATAGCATTCCTAAAAATTCTAATCTGTTCTGGTTATCAGTCATAATGCCAGTTATTATCTTAAAGTGTTATATGTCACAGAAGTAGCCAAGTTTCTTTGTCAATTGCCCTTTTGAGTCTTTTGTCCATTTGCAGATAGTTACTGTTTTACTCTGATGCTTTTTGCTTTTGCAAATATGTTTCATCTCCAGAGAAATTCCTGGAAAGGATTCTGACACAAGGGTTCTAAACTACAGGTTTCTGATAAACTTTCAGATTGTAAAACTGAACCGGGTAAGAAATTACAGAATTCTAACAGAAACTAAGCTCATAGACCTGCTAACAGAAGGTTAAGCTCAAGAACTGATTATACAGGACTGTGTGAACTGGTGAGGATGATTATAATTTTTTTATGACTTCTGTTTGAAATATTGCTGAGTTTTGATGTTTTGTTTTGATTTCTCATGTTTAAGGAAATCTTTCTTTCTTTTCTCTTATGCTAACTATGACTTACAGCAATTTAGTGAAATACATCTTTATGAGCAAAACTGAAACATTTGTCTTTTTCTCCCGACCTGATCCCTCCAGAATTTGGAAACTCTTTGTGAGTACGGTTATTTCGTGGCAATATAGTTATTTGCATAAGTTCAATAAGAATTTGGTCCCCTTATAACGGGACACATTGGTTATCTTACCAAGGCTTTGACTGGAATGTCATATTTGAGAGAAATATACAGGCTCAGATATGACAACACAGCTTTTCAGGAACAAAGATTGGACTTTCTGGAACTAAAGCCACTTGGAAATATGGGCCTGGTACCTTGTTTACAGAGATTCTGGCAATCTTACCCGGTAAGTAAGGAAGCTTGCTTGTCTGGCAGGTGCAAGGAACCTCAAAATGTTTTGGGGGACCTCGAGAAGAGAGGAGTCCACCCAAATCTGGAGGTACTGCAGGCAAAATCTGATGGCAAGTCCTTGGCTTGGCTTTTCTGGCCTCAAGAGGCCTTTACAGTTCAATCTGAGATTCCTCATAAAAAAAAAAATTCCAGCAAAGCAGATTTTAAAAAGCCTGTATAATCAATTGGTATTCTCGCTGCACTTATGTAAATAATTGGCAGACCAGTTAATTTTAATTTGGCTATCTTTTATCAAAATGAGGGTGATTTTAGAGAGAAAAAATTATGTTTCAGTAGAAGCTATACTACACATTCAGGATATTAGATTCCAGCTCTTCTCTTCTGCAAGATTCATCTGTTACTAATCATAATGTCTCCTTGTGGCCATCCATCTCTGATCCCTGGGACTTCCCTGGCCACAAGCAAACCTTTTCCTTCAACACTACTGCCCAAATACTAACTAGATTTGCCTTGTCACAGGTGGATCATAAACGACAAGTTCCAAAGGTAAAGTCCCCAACTTATTGATACACACAGGATGGACTATATCAAATTTGGGACGAATATATTTGGCTCACTCCTGCTAGTGATCAACTCAGTAAAAGTCCACTCTATGTTGGGAACAAACCAATCACACCTGTGATACGTGGCCTAATAGCACCCGACCTATGGGACAAATTCCCCGTCATATGTGTTCTCATATCAAAAGCTTAAAAAATACTGATTGGTTTGGGACTGACTGGGATAGACGGCCCAGCACACGTTGGTTAGGCCCTAATGGCACTCAGTGGCTATGTGGCTCCAACTTATGGCTTTGGCTGCCACCTGGATGGATTGGACGATGCACTCTAGGCTTCGTCTGGATGCAAGGTAGAACTACATTTACTATATCTCCTCCTGCTAACCTACCCAACCTGCAACAGCGCTGGACCTGCTCTGTCTTCCACTGGTATGACCATCTTTCCTCAATTTTCCTTCCCCAATTAGGAATTGAAAGTGCCATCTTGCACATGGAAGTCCTAAACAAATTTACTATGAAGGCATTAAATGATACACAACATAGCCTTTCGCTGCTCGATTTAGAAGTGTCCCAAATGCGTAAGGCAGTCCTCCAAAACCGACTGGCACTGGATGTCTTGACAGCAGCACAGGGGGGCACCTGTGCCATTATAAAAACTGAATGTTGTGTCTATATTCCTGACTACCATCAAAATATCTCCGGCTTCCTATCTGATATGAGCCACCAAATTAAGTCCATGTCCGACCCTCCCCTATCTCTAAATGACTGGTTGAACTCCTCGTCAGGACCAGGTTTCTGGACTGCTATCAAAACCTTATTCATTGGATTAATCATACTGCTTATATTTCTTATTATAATTTGTTGTCTGTTTCATTGTTTGTCTTCCGCATGTCAACAAAGTTTCACCTCCTGGACCACCTCTCGTCAAATGATTCTCTCGTCTCCAGAGGATCTGTACACCTTGTCAGGCTTGGACTCCACGGGTGCAGCCTTCCAGTCCACTGAACTTCCTACCTATACCTATGGCCCCATTTAGGGACAGCTCTACGACCTTGCACAGCCGGAAGTAGTTACGGAAGACTGACCGTCGTCCATATCCCCAAAAGATTTCGGGGCCAAATGGGTTCAGGGGGGGTTTATGATGTGGATTAAGGCTGCCCCAGCTAGAGAAGCCCAAGGTGACCTGGCCTACATGCCAAACTATACGACCCAGTGGACTTTTGTTATGGTATGAATTAGGACCGCCCCAGGGAGAGAAGCCCAGGGCATCCTCACCTACAGGCCGATCTATATGGCCAGATTCGTATCTAAAGTTATATTGATGTGGATTAAGGCTGCCCCAGCTAGAGAAGCCCAAGGTGACCTGGCCTACATGCCAAACTATATCACCCAGTGGACTTTTTTTATGGTATGAATTAGGACTGCCCCAGGGAGAGAAGCCCGGGGCATCCTCACCTGCATGCCGATCTATATGGCCAGATTCGTATCTAAAGTTATATGACCGCACAATAACCAGACCCCATCTGCACTGAAATCATTTAATGACTTTTTACATCATCTTTTTCTTTTTCTTTTTTTTCCAGTAAAAATAAGTCACGTACCCATGCCTTCTAAAATTAGCCCTAACCCTCAACTCAGGGCAGCAGCAGGAGCTCTGACTGCCCGTGGGTCCTGTCCCCACACAGCAGCTCTGACTGCCCATGGGTCCTGTCCCCATGCCGCGGGGCAGCAGCAGGAGCTCTGACTGCCCGTGGGTCCTGTCCCCATGCACGCAGCTCTGCCGGCCCATGGGTCCTGTCCCCATGCCAGCGGGAGCAGCAGCAGCAGCTCTGCCTGCCCATGGGCTCTGTCCCCATGCCAGCGGGGGCAGCAGAAGCAGCAGCAGCAGGAGCTCTGCCTGCCCATGGGTCCTGTCCCCATGCTATTCCACACTATTCTCTAAATAAAAGAGCACTACTGCCAGATCTTGAGAGTCTAAGAAATCTTTCTTTCGACTCCTCGGCTCACCGATCCCGCATCACCCTGCTGTCCTGGGCTCCCCTGGGGCCCCAAGAGGCCTCAACGCAAGTCACTGTCCTGGGGGATCCTCACTCTTGGAAGACAGGTCTAGACAGAGAGATCCCTGACCTCGAGTGGTGAGGAATGGGCCGGAAGGAGAGGAGTGAGGCAGGCCAGAGGAGAAGCAAGGTCTCTGTGGGGCCAGGCTGCAAGGCTTCCTGGAGGAGGGGCTGCTGGAGCTGGGTCTGAAACAATGAGCAGAAATTTTCTAAAGCAGAGGGCAGATGGGTGCAGTGGGCAAGATAGCATCCGAGGCCCCCTGGCAGGCCTGGCCTCAGCTCCGCCCACCCCCAGGCCAGAGCTTGAGGGCGTGAGGCTGGTGCAGGTTCTGGGCTGCTGTTTTCATGACGTCCACCTTTGATGGGTTGATTCCTTCTATTCCCTCCTGTGGCTTGTCATCTTCAAGCTCATGGCACTCTTGCTCCAGGCCCCAGGAATAGCCCCAAGCAGACCCCACCCCAGCCAGGCTCCCTTCTGCTGCCCCCCCCCGCCTTTCTGACTTCCAGACAGACCAGGCTGAAGAGGGGAACAGGCAGCAGCCTACAGAGACCTTGGCTCCAACACCAAAATGCTGGGTGACTCTAGGCACATCCCCGGCTCTCTGGCTGCCAGGGTCTCTTTCAGCTGTGAGTGGTGGAATGTCTACGCTGTATGGTCTAAGAAAAGACAGGGAGTTGACTGACTGTTCAGGCCAGGGATCTTGTCTTCAAGCATGGCTGGATCCAGGTCTCAGACAGTGTCATCAGCAGTTAGTCTTCGTCTGTTAGTTCTGTGTCCCTCTGTGATGGCTTCACTCTCACGCTGGTCAAGATGAGTCCCAGAAGCTCAGCTCCCATGGAAACACAAGCTTATTCCCAACAGTTCCAGGAAGAGCTGTAGGACTTGCTTTAGTTTGCCTGCTTAGGTCACAGGACCAGTTCCTCATCCAGTCACTGTGACTCCGATTGCCCGGATCGGCAGGCATAGGGTTCTCAGAGCTATTGTTCTGGGGTTCAAGGCTGTTCGATGGTTAAGAACTCAGGCCCTGGATTCAGACAGACCTGGGCTCAGGTCTCAGGCACGCCACTTATGACCTGGAAGGCTGTGGGCAAGTGACTTCATATTGTTCAGAGCCTCATTCTCCTTATCCAGAAAATGGGGATAGGAGAGAAGTCAGGTGAACACGGATTCGGGATTCAAATGGGGAAGGACGTTTTGTGTCCCTGTAACTGAGGGACCTCAGTTGTCGTGTATGGAAGGTGTGGGGAGGGACCCCCGGAGGAGGATGAGCTGCTGGGTGGGATTCACGGGGCTCAGGTCTGGGTCTCTGCCCTGCAGGTCCTTCCCTCTGGCCACCTGGACGAGTGGTTCTGTTCCTCTTTGCTCCTCTCCAGATTCGGAGCTTGGAGGAAGGTCTCCTGTACACACAGGGCCTGGCGAGGACTTATGGGGATGTGTGCTGCTGGTGGGTGGGACCCTGGCATGCGGTCGTCCACATCTTTCACCCTACCTGCATCAAGCCGGTGCTCTTTGCTCCTGGTAGACACCCTGCTGGCCACAGCTTGCCTGCTGCTGAGGTCTCTGTGCTGCCTCAAGCTGGGCAGGTGACCAGGTGTAGACAGGAGGGGCTGTGGTGGAGATCACACTGCCTCTGTCTTACCTGGATCCCCACATGCCGGACATGTGGTCGTGTCTGCTCACGCTGAGGGTGTGTCTGTGCAATGTCTGCTGTATGGCCACATCTGGTCATATTTGTTTTTCCACCTGGGTCCTAGTTACAGCTGGTATATGTTGCACTTGGTTATAGCTGGTGCATGTTACACTCGGTTACACCTGGTGCATGTTACATTTGGTTATGGCTGGTCTATGTTACACTTGGTTACAGCTGCTGTATGTTACATGGTTACGGCTGGTGTATGTTACACTTGGTTACACGTAGTATATGTTACACTTGGTTACAGCTGGTATATGTTTACTCCTTGGATCAAATCGTGATGGTCTCAGTCACGTCTGGGCCTCGGCTGTGGCCAAGGACATTTGAGGCATGTCGGAGTCTGTTTGGGTCTTGTCTGATGCCTCCTGAGATTGTCTGGTTCTCCTGCTGGTCACGTCTGGGCCACACATGGGGTTTGTCTGAGCTGTGGGACCTGGTTCCTTCTGAGAAATGCCTGAGACCTTATGGGAGTCTTGTCTGAGGCAGGTCTTAGCATATTTCTGGGTCATGTCTAGTCCACCTCTGTAACATTAATGGGCCTGCGTTTAAATCCTGCCTGTAGGATATGCTGAGGTCATGTCATGTTGTCTTTGGGTCCATGTCAGAGCACGTTGTGTGATGTCAGGGTGTGTCATGCATGTTGTTTCATGTCAGGACATGTTAGTGCATGGTGGGCCCATGTCAGATGTCCCAGGAGATGTGAGAGTTGGGCAGACACGGTGTCCCAGGTCCCTGTGAAGGCGTTTTGTAGAGTGCTGGGCTGTGCTCTGGTGTTTAGAACATGTTGGACCCTGTAGGAGCCGTTCTGAGCCATACTGGGGCGTGTTGTGCCATGTTGGGGTGCATCTAAGCACGTAGGGGTGTGTCTGTGGGCTCTGCCTTTGCTCTACTTTGTGCTGCTGCCTGGTCTTGGCCCCCTTTGCCTCGCCAATCCTCCCAGCTTCCTCTGCCCTTGCCCGACTCTGTCTATGCTGCTCCTGAGGGGGAATGCAGACCCCTGGCTGGGGCCCCACCTTGCCTCAAAAGTCCCTCCCCTCCCACCTCCATGGCCCCTGATGTCTTATCTCTCATGTCAGCTGCCATTGCACCCAAGGACATGGTCTTCTACAGTTTCCTGAAGCCCTGGCTGGGTGAGTAACTGCATGTGAGGGGATTGGGGACAACCTTGGGGCCCAGGGGAAGGCCCTCCCTTGCTCACTCTCTGTGGCTGCCCCTACCAGGGGATGGGCTCCTGCTGAGTGGCGGTGACAAGTGGAGCAGGCACCGCCGCATGCTGACACCCGCCTTCCACTTCAACATCCTGAAGTCCTACGTGAGGATTTTCAATGACAGTGTGAACATCATGCATGTGAGTCTTGAACCCAAGGTCCCACCTGGAGCCTCGGGGGCAATGGATGCTCAGAGGCATGTTGTCTGGAGTTCTGGCTCTTCTGGGTAGCTTTGGGGCCATTGCTTCTCCTTTCTCAGCCTCAGTTTCCTCAGCTGTAAACTGGGGATAATGAGCCTCACTTTGCAGGGTGATCAAGATGATGTAATGGACTCACGTCCCTGGCACATAGTAGGTGCTCATGTGCTAGTTCCTATGTTTCCCTCTCAGAAGCCTTGGAATCCTGAGACACGGTTGATGATAGTGATGAATATTGCATGTTGAATACTGAATATGGAGTAACAAACCACTTTTCAATATATAAGGTTTTATTATTGCTAACAAGTCTACGAGTCAGTGAGCTGCTTCTTCTGGACGTGGATGGGGTCACTCATGTATCTGTGATCAGCTGTGGGTCAGGTACTTTGCTGTTCTGGGCTCAGTCATCTCACGTGTTTGGGGCTTGGTTGGCTGCAGGCTGGTCTAGGATGCTCTCAGCTGGGACAATCCTCTTGTGTTGTTCCCTCCCTCCAGAAAGGCATTTCAGGCTGTTCACACGGCAGAGGCCACGTTCCAAGAGGCTGAGAGGAAGCTGCAATGCCTCTTGAGCTCTAGGTTTAGGATGATCACTCGTCATTTTTACCGCATTGGCCAAAGCAAGTCCAAAGGCCAGCCCAGAATGAAAGGGTGGTGAAATGGGCTCCTCCTGCTCATGGAAGTTCACAGGCACATTGCAAAGGGTGGATGTAGGGAGGTGAAGCATTGGAGGTGGGAGTTTTGTGAAGTGCCTGAGACTTTTCCATACTTTCAAGCTGACAAGTAAGCTCGTTACTGTTTTGTGGTTCCTGCCAGAAGACACAAGACTCCTGAATCGGAGACAAAGGATAGTTTATTACTCATGGCTCGGCAAGCGGCATGTGCCTATTGTTGGTATGTATTCTTTCTCCAAGTCACCAAATCCCATGAGGATGGCACAGGTGGGCTTCCATGGATGCCTACTCATGCAGTATGTTGCAATGCACAGGAGGAGCACTAGGTGTAGGGAGTGTGTGAGTTTCATAGCCATTGGAAGCAAGCCTGATATCTGTCCAGAGGGAGACATGTCCTCTTCCCTCAATGTTGTTTGCTGCAAACACAACTCTGAGAAATGGCCCAGGTAAAGAACATCAGGGCCTTGTGTTTTTGGCATACCCAGCAAGAATGTGCAGTGTGCTCAGGTCCCATGGAGGACTACCGCTACCAACATAGGGGACAGTCTCCTAGCCAATTTATAACAATAGGATGATGAAAGCTGGCATTTATTGAGCACTTTCTATATGCCAGAAGTTACATGGCAATTCCATGACGTGTGTTGTCTAATTTAATTTTCACGTTCCTGTGAGGTGGAGATCCTTTTTCCCCATTACAGATGGTGAAACTGAGGCTGAGAGAGGTTAGGGAGTGGCTCGAGTTCACACAGACGGCAAGTGAGCTAACAAGTGGAGCTGGGATTCCAACCTGGTTTGTCTGACACCAAAGCAGGTCATCCGACCTGTCACTGAGGATTTGACAAGTGGAGCCCAGAGGAAGGCAGTGAGCTGGCCAAGGGCACACAGAGTGTAGCAGGCAGAGCCAGGACTGGAACGCAGGTTTCCTGAGTCCCAGCCATGGGGTCTTCATGTCCTCACAGTAACAGCGTTCACTCCCACTCATGGCTGCTCCTCCAGGGGAAGGGTGCCTGGGGCCAAGAGGCCGGGTCTGGGGAGCCCATCCTAGTTTTGGGTTGGGGTGGGGCTCAGGGGAAGCCAGTCACAGCCCCAGCTCTGCCGCTTCTCTGTTCAGGCCAAGTGGAAGCGCCTGGCCTCGGAGGGCAGTGCCCATCTGGACATGTTTGAGCACATCAGCCTCATGACGCTCGACAGTCTGCAGAAATGTGTCTTCAGTTTCAACAGCAACTGCCAGGAGTGAGTGCTTGCCCAGGGCCTGGGAACATGGGCCATAGAGGCAAGAGAATAGATGGAGGGAGGACTGACCAGGGCAATCAGAAGGGCCTTCCTGGAGGAGAAGGGTCCGAGCTGGACACTGAAGCAGGGGAGGGGAAACACAGAGAGCAAGCCATTCGGGTAGGTAGAAATGTTTGATAGAGGCCAGGAGGCTAGGATGAGCAGAGCGCGTGCAACAGTGAGGAGACACCTGGGAAGCGAGGTTGGAATTGTAGGCGGGGGTAGATCTTAATGACATTCAAAACCCAGGCAAAGGGCTATGAACTTGATCCTGAGGTTTCCAGGGAGCCATGGAAGGTGTTTGAGCAAATGATGGGGTGGTCAAAGCTGAGCGTGGACGTCTGACTCTAGAGAAGACTGACTATCATGTAGACACAGGTGGTGTTGACAATGGATGCAAGGAGACTCAGGAGGGGCTAGGTCCACTGTCAGTTGGGAGAGGACAAGGTCTGAGCTGTGTGGACAGTTTTGGAAGGAGAAGGGGCAGATACTGGTGGGAGAGAGAGGAGAGAAGCGTGGTGTCTCAGCTGTGCCCTGGGCACCTGGCGCACGGAGGCAGCTCACAGAGACAGGATAGGAAGCAGGGAGAGAAGAAAGTCTGGAGAGTCACGTCTCCTGGATCATCCCCACCATCCATCTGTTCCTGGAGACTCAGTTTCCCCATGGGAGGTAGGGCCTGGCTTCTGGTGGGAGGTGCTTCCTGGGCTTCAGGTGAGCTAAGTTGTTGCCTCCCTTCATGCGTGCATCCTGCAGGAAGCCTAGTGAATACATTTCTGCCGTCTTGGAGCTCAGTGCCCTTGTGACAAAGCGGAATGAACAGCTCTTTCTGCACCTGGACTCCCTGTACCACCTCACCCCTGATGGACGGCGCTTCCGTAGGGCCTGCTGCCTGGTGCACGACTTCACAGACGCCGTCGTGCAGGATCGGCACCACAACCTCCCCAGTCAGGGTCTTGATGACCTCCTCAAGGCCAAGGCTAAGGTCAAGACTTTGGACTTCATCGATGTGCTCCTGCTGGCCAAGGTGGGCTTCTCTGGGACCTGAATTCACGAGAGACGATGCACCTTGATTTCAAATGTCAGATAGGAGAACTTGGACTTGATCCAGAGGGAAGTGGGGAGCCATGGAAGGTGCTTGTGGAAGGGAGGGATGGGTCAGGGGTATGTTTTAGAGATGACTGTGTGGAATGCAGGCTCCGGGGAACTGCTAAGTCTGAAACTGATGCTGGGCAGGCCGTGAGACTTTACTCTACTTAATAAGTTAGTCATATGTATATAGATATACATATGACTAACTTATTAAGTCTAATATAGATACATTAGACTACACATATATATACCTCAGAACCCTGGATCAGAGTGGCCCACTTATTGCTCACAGCAGTAACAGTAGCCAGAGCAGAAGTGTGGCTCTGGTTCCCCATTCCCAAGTTCCTCTGAGGGTGGCGTGATGCTTTTGCCTGTGCATGCAGCCATGCTTGCATCATGAGAGAGGCGTCCCCACAGTATGAACCTTGGAACTTACGAGGGCTGACTCATCTGTCCTTTCTTCCTTATGGTGAGAGAGACAAGGAGAGGAGGAGAGGAAGGATGTTCTGGAATATAAGCAGATCTTCAGTGAGAAGGCAAAGTCCGTAGGGTTATCTCCAGGGGAGATAAGGAATCTCTGGATCTACCATCCAAGAATGTGAGCAAATGGCTCTGGAGCGATGCTCAATCTCTAACTTCCAAGGCAAGTTGCCAGTCAATCATCCTGCAGCCTGGGTTGCCAATAAATTTTTCTCAGAAAGCCTTCATCACGTAGAACCATGGAAATGTTCATGGATCACTGATTCCTCCCACCAGGGACAAGAGAGGAGGCAAGGATGCCAAGGAGGAGGCCTGTGGGGTGGGGCCTCTGGCGATAGGGACCAAGGGAGGTCCAGGAGTGCAGGGTTGGCTTGGGGTACTGGGCTGATGACGGAGCTTCAGAGATTGCCTCAGGGCCCCTAGGAGCTGGTGATGTGGGGGGTCTTGCTTTCTCTCCAGGACGAAGATGGGAAGGAACTGTCAGATGAGGACATCCGAGCTGAAGCTGACACCTTTATGTTTGGGGGTGAGAATACAGAAGGGGCAGGAGTTTCTCTATCCCAGGGACTTGGCTGGTGGCCCCTGGACCAGCCCATAGTCCCCCATCCTCCCTGAGGGCCTTAATGTCAGGGCGCTGTCTACCTTCTGGTGCTGAAGCCGCCCAGAGACCCAAAGCTGTCTGGCTGCCTCTCAGGACATGACACCACAGCCAGCGGCCTCTCCTGGGTCCTGTACAACCTCGCGAGGCACCCAGAGCACCAGGAGCACTGCCGGCAGGAGGTGCGAGAGCTCCTGAGGGACCGCGAGCCTAAAGAGATTGAGTGGTGAGTGCAGGTGCACATCGTCTGTTCCTGGAACCCTCTGCTGGCTCTGCTCCCCAGCTGGGAGTGGGAAGGTCTCTTCATGGATTCTGTCATTTTTGCTTAGTGGGAATAGGAGCAGAGCCCAGAGACGGGGTCAGGCACCCAACCGGGATCACAAGGGAAAGGTTACAGCCTTCTGGCTTGGAGATCTGGGCGGCTGAGAGAACTAGTGACAATGTGTGAGGGCAGATCATGCCCCTCAGGACATGTTCAGAGAGTGAACCTCCCTTCTGCTCCCTTACTTTTCTCTCTGAAATCACATTCTTTCAAATATCTTCACCGCTTGGATGTTTGCTGGGCTCCTAACTCCTATCATATTGTTCAGTCCAGGGTTCACAGGGGACACCTGGGGATTGAAGTCACTCAACTTTTGTCTATGAACACCTGCACCTTCATGCATCCAGTCCCCATTCAGCAAACACTGCCACACTGCCTGCCCATCCCCAATTCTGTGCCATCCCCAGCTCTTCCCAGCCCTATCCTGTGTCCTGGAGACCCGGGAAGCACCCAGGCCTGGCCTGTGCCTTCCAGGAGCTCCCAGCCTGGTGGGGGATCGTCTCAGGTCAGGACACTCGCTCTCCATGTGGGCAGGACCTGGGTTCAGAGCAGGACAGGCAAGACTGAGGGTGGAGAGAGTTCTCAGCTGAGACCTTGAATGCTGATCAGTAGACATTTGGGTGTAGTTGTGTGCAGTTCTCTCAAGAAGATAGAGTGGGCAAAAGTGAAGGGGAGGGGAAGGGCACAGGGAGAGGGAGAGGGGGAGGGAAGTTAGCAGAGAGGGACAGATAAAGAGAGACAAAAAGCGGGAGAGAGGGAGGGAAGGGAGGAGGGGGAAGGAGAGAGAGAGAAAGGAGAGGGAAGGAGGGAGCAAGAGAGGGAGAGAGAGTGAGGGATGGAGGGACAAAGGAAGGAAAGGAGAGAGGAAGTGAGGGAGAAAGAACGAGAGAGACTGACTCATGGTGAGATGATGAGGCTGGAAGATGGCAGGAGAGGCTGGTTGTGGAAGACTTTTGTGAAATGTTAAGGGTCCAATTTTAAGTCAAAGGCAATGGAGAACCAAGGAAAGTGTTTGAGCAGGAGGAGGACAGGTGAGATCTGGGTAGCAGAGAGAGATTTCTAGGGCTGGGGGGCATACTGGAGAGGACAAGCTGTAGGATCGGGCCCAGGGAGGAGATCCGAGGCCTGAGCCAGGCCAGGGGCTGGGGGATGGTGAGGAGGCATTGGACTGGACAGGCGTTTTGGAGGAAGTGTTCACTCCAAGTCTTGCTCAGCATAGTGGTCCTGTGAGGTGGAGACACACCTTTATTCTTTTTAATCCAAGGCTTAAAATTATTTCAGTGACAGCAGCAAATAAGAGTACAAAAGGGTTTATAATAAAAATGAACTTCCTTCTTAATCCACACCCTATGAGTAATTGCTTTCAAGGATTTCCTGTGCCTCCTTTTAGAAGACATCTATCCTTATACCCACATTTATATGATTCCTCTCTTTCTGTCTCCGTCCAGGTGGGAGTTCAGGTCTGCACATTAAAAATATACCTTTGAGCTCTCTACTTTTTTTCAGAAAATTAGTTTTGGGAAAGTAGTTTTAAACGACAAAAACGATGAGGAGAACAAGTTCTTATTGCATTAAATGAGACATTACAGAGAAGACCAGGGTTATCCTCAACACATCCATCACCACACGCAGTTACAAACTTTTCTTCCTTGTGATGAGAACTTTCAAGATCTACTCTCTCAGTAGCTTTCAAATATATAATGCATTATTGTTAACTAAACTCACCGTGTTGTACCTTACATCTGTTTGGGTACTTTTGGCTAATTTTCATAAAGTCAAATTTGTCAGAATTTTCTTTTTCAGACATTCCCTTCCTCCACACCCTAGGGTTCTGTGGGTTTCCTTTACCAGATGTTAAGTTGTCACTTATTCACGTGTCTTTCTCTGAGCTCTCTATTGTGTTCCATGGGTCTATTTTCCCGTCCTGGAAGAGGTGCCATGCTGTTTTTTTTTTTTTTTTCATTACTGCCTGTTTGTGATAGGTCTTAATATCTGGTAGAGTTCCTTCTCTTTAATCTTTCAATTTTAAATTGACCCAGCTCTTCATGACCTTTTATTCTTCCAGGAAAAGCTTTTAAAGTAAGTTTACCAAGTTTCTTAAAAGGTCAGGTGGATTTTCATTTGAATTGGATATACTCAACTGGTTGATGTGAATGTATGATTGGCCTGTGGAAAATGGATTATTGCACAGTATTAACACACACTATCCCAGAGTGTGGAATGGATATCCATTTCTGGATATTCAAAATATCTTTAGACTTTTAAGAGAGTCAAAAAGTTTCGCATAGTGATTTTATGCATATTCTGTTAAATTAATCCTTAGATACTTTTGTTGCTACATTGAACTGTATCGTCTATTTGGACTGACAGAAGTTTATAAGTTCAGTTGAAATATACAGATTTCATATTTCTTGCTAAATTTAATCTAAATTTTATATTATTATTATTATCATCTTTTCTTTTATCTTTTCTAACTAGTTGTTATTTCTACATAGAAAAGCCAATCATTTATGCATATAAATTTTGTGCCTCGTGAACATAGTAAATGCCAAAGAGGGAGCCTTGCATCAGTAGGGAAAATCAAGATCATTTAATTAAAGCTTTTGGAACAACTGGGAAGCTACCTGGAAAACAGTTAATTCAACCTGCTTCTCCTGTCTCATAACAAGATCAGATAAAGATGAATCATAGGTTTAAAACAAAACATAAAAGAGTCTAAAAGCTCTAGAGGAAACCCTCGGGACATTATTTTATAGTTCCAGGGTAGGGAAGGCCCTATATATTTTTTTCTGGTGAGTAAGATTCGCTCTGAGCTAACATCTGTTGCCAATCTCCCCCTCTTTTTGCTTGAGGAAGATTAGCCCTGAGATAACATCTGTGCCAGTCTTCATCTATTTTGTATGTGGGATGCTGCCACAGCATGGCTTGACAAGTAGTGTAGGTCCCCACCAGGGATCCTAACCTGTGATTCCAGGACCACAAAAGTGGAGCAGGCTGGACTTAATCACTATGCCCCGGGGCCAGCCGGCCCAGGGAGGCCATATTTTTGACACAAGTCCCAGGAGGGATACAAGAAGAGATTGATATGCTGTTAAATGAAAAAGATACAGAGCAGTGTATAATATGTAGTATGCTACTATATAACTTTTTAAGATGCAAAAATTGTAACTCTGGAAGGATACATAAAAAAATAACCTCAGCAAACAGTGAGGAGGGTAATGGGTAGTGTTGGTCCATAGGAACGGTGTTTTGTAGTTTTCCTATTTTGAACCAGTTAACTGTATCAGCCATTAAAAATTCAAATCACGGGGCTGGCCCAGTGGCACAGCGGTTAAGTGCACACGTTCTGCTTCGGTGGCCTGGGGTTTGCTGGTTCAGATCCTGGGTGTGGACACGGCACTGCTTGGCAAGCCATGCTGTGGCAGGCATCCCACATATAAAGTAGAGGGAGATGGGCTTGGATGTTAGCTCAGGGCCAGTTTTTCTCAGCAGAAAGAGGAGGATTGGCAGCAGATGTTAGCTCAGGGATAATCTTCCCCTCCCCCAAAAAAAGAAAGAAAAAAAATTCGAATCACTATACAACGAGAAGGGGATTAAAGAAAAAGAATTCATTGTTTATAAAAGTTTTCCAGCAGATTCTCTTCTGTTTTCTAAGCATAAAATCACTCTCTGCCAAAAATGACACAATTACCTCCACATTTCAAATTGCATTACATTCCTTTTTTCCCTTGTCTAACTGCATTAGCTAGCATCTCTAGTACGATGGTAAACAAGAGTAAAATGTCACATCTGTTTCTTTTGTTTCCTACTCATTTATCTGCCTTTGATTTTGGTCTCTTGCCATAAAGAATATTTTATTTTTATGCCAATTTGTAAACCTTTTTATGCTTGGCATGTGGGTGTTGTGTTTTGCTCAGAAAAGCTTCTAAAAATATCTAGCTAAATTTCCTCTGTCTGGCATTTCTGTAACATTGTTTTTCTTTCTTGTTTTTGAAACCACTGTATTGAGGTATGATTAATATACAAAAGGCTGTACACATTTAATGTACACAACTTAATGAGTTTGGAGATGTGTGATCCATCTGGAATACATTTTGTTGTAAGGAGAGAGGCTCTAAGGGGGCAGGAGGAGGGCTGAGGGGTCTCTGTCTTGGCTCTCTGGATAATTGCTGGGGGGTTTCCTTAGGGACGACCTGACCCAGTTGCCCTTCCTGACCATGTGCATCAAGGAGAGTCTGCGGTTGCACCCCCCCCACCCCCCCCCCCACCCCCCCCCCGCCGTGGGCATTTCCCGACGCTGCACCCAGGACATTATGCTCCCGGATGGCCGGGTCATCCCCAAAGGTGCCCTCAACGTCAAGGGGAGGAGCATCCTGGGCAGGAAGAAGGGCCCCTCTGGCGGGGGGTCCTCTTCCTCACCGGCCCCTCCTCTCCCACAGGTGTTATCTGTCTCATCAGTATTTTCGGGACCCACCACAACCCATCCGTGTGGCCAGACCCTGAGGTGCTGCCTCCCCCCACCCTCATCCTTGTCTGCTCCCCTAAGAGGACCCAGGGGAGGGTGCAGGGTTCTGACCTGGCAAATCAGACATCACCTCCCCCCATCAAACACACGTCTGACTCTCCAAGGCTGGCGGTCCCGGGAGACCCCACCCGGCAGCCCTGTCTTGGCCTCGCCCCCAGGTCTATGATCCCTTTCGCTTCGACCCAGAAAACATCAAGGAGAGGTCACCTCTGGCCTTTATTCCCTTCTCAGCGGGGCCCAGGTGAGGACGGCAGGCATCTGAGGTGGGGATGTGTTGATGGGGGCGGGGGTCTGGGACTGAGATCCCAACATGACTGTGAGGGCGGGAAAAGGGGAAAACTGAGGATGGGCAGAGTTCCAGCTCTCCTTCCCCCCCGCCCCGGAGGTTATGGGTAATGGTCTGGGGCCTGGGGTCCGTGGTGTGCTTGGAGCCCCTGCCCCCTGTCTGCTGGTCTGAGCTCGGGCTGCAGTCTGGGCCAGGCTCAGGGGATGTGCAAGCCCTCGTGGGGGTCCAGGCTTCTCTCTACCCGCGGGCAGGGATGGGGGTCCCGGGACAGGTTCCGACGCGATGGTGCGGGAATGGGGGTCCCGGGACAGGTTCCGGCGCGATGGTGCGGGGATGAGGGTCCCGGGCGCCGTCTAGCCCCCACTCCCGCCGCAGGAACTGCATTGGGCAGACGTTCGCCATGATGGAGATGAAGGTGGTCCTGGCGCTCACGCTGCTGCGCTTCCGCATCCTGCCAGCCGGGGAGGAGCCGCGCAGGAAGCCGGAGCTGATCCTGCGCGCCGAGGGCGGACTGTGGCTGCGGGTGGAGCCGCTGAGCGCGGGCCACCAGTGACCCGCGGCCTCCCGACCCGGGATCCACCCCGACCCCACACCTCACTGTGCAGATTCCCAGCAATAAATCTGTGCTGTCACCTCTGCCCCAGCCTATCGGGAGCCAGCAGGGGGCGGTGGTGGCTGCGGAGTACGGGGAGGGGACGTGGTGGGTGGAGGCGGGGCCGGTGTCTCTGAGGCCGATGCCCTGCCTGCCTCTCCCGCTGACCACAGGGCCCCACGCCGCTCGAGGGTTCTTCTAGAAACCAACGAGGGACTTCATCCTGTGGGCAGTAGGGAGCTGTGGGAGGTGTCTGAGCAGGAGGGCGCCAGGGTGGAGGACGGACGTAAGGGGCACATTTGAGTCTCTGAGCCAGGGAGGAGACCCCATCATGGCAGATTCATTCCTCCGGGCTGCAAGTGCCTCTCAGGACAGAGATCCGCAGCCAACCTAGGACACAGGGGAGGGGGGCCCGCAGGCCACACCCCGGCAGCCTCCCCAGGTCTCTGAGGTCCCTTTCTGTTCTTGCCAGCAGCGTCACTCCTCTGTCTGCTCCTCCCAGTCGGGCCCAATGGTGACCCCCTGTCCCGCCTTGAGGAAGCCCCTTCTCTTTCCCTCTCTGGGAGCCCTGATGCTGCCCAGGCAGCCTGGCCAGCAGATACTGGCTGAGCCCCCACCGTGTGCCTGGTGCTCTCACAGTGTCAGGGGAGGGCTCATCCCAACCCTTTTCCCCCCAGGTTTCTCCTTCATTCCCATCACAGGCCACCCTGGCCCAGCTTGAGCCATCCCATGACTTGAAATTCAAAGCTGGACCACTGGAAACAAAAATCATCTCCCAAGATCTCGTGCTGTGGAGAAGGTTGCTTGGGCTCAAGTCTTGGCTCTGCTGCGTGACTTGGGCACATCAACTCCCCTCTCTGCGCCTCAGTTTCCTCAACTATATAATGCAGACAACAGCAGTCCCTACCTCAGGGTTGTCTTAAGTACTCCACACAAAGGACTTAGAGCTGTGCCTGGTGCACAGTAAGTCCTCAATAAGTGTGGCCATTACTACTGTTCCTCTCGGAAAGCCTGGCTCTTAAAGCATGTTGTCTTTCAAGACTGCGGTTTCTGTGATGAGTTGGAAGAGTCTGTGTGGAGCTGAAAGGCGAGGATTCTAGTATTTGTGCTCACTGCATCAGCTCCCCCTCGCCGTGTGGGCCACGCCTACAGGAGCAACTGCTTCTGAGGTCGTGGGGCGCCTGGGAGTGCAAGGAGGCAGGAGAACGAGAGGAACCTCAGGCTGCATCTTGAAGTGACGTCCTGCTATGAAGGGACGTTGATCTCCTTGCACAGCCAAAGAGACTCTGCATTGCTGAGCCCCTGCTGTGCCCTCGAACCTCCTCTCCAGCTCGTCTCGCCCCTCCCTGCACTTGGTCACCCTGCCCTCCACTCTGACCTTCCATTGTACCCAGTCTTTCCTCTCCTCAGGGTTTTTGCATGGCTGTTCCCTCTGTTGGGGTGCTCTTCTCTCAGATCTTCTGTGACTGGGCCTCAACATTCAGGCTCGACTGAAATGTCACCTCCTCATAGAGGTTCTTCCTTCACTGCTGCAGGATATTTAAAATTCTGACGTGGCTGAGAGTTTGGAAAAAGGGACCAAGTATGGACGATTTTGCAAATAGGGCTGGTAAAGCAAGATGATGAATATTTACTAAGTCTACTATGCAGCAGCCATACAACGTTTTCAGAATAATCCTCTTAAAGAAATTCAGTGAACTACAAGAAAACAGATAGACAAGTAAATGAAATTAGGAAAATAATGCATGAAAAAATGAGAAGTTTAATAAAAAAATAGAAACCATTCAAAAAATCCAAACAGAAATCCCAAAGTTGAGAAATACAATGACTGAACTGAAGAAGTCAGCAGAGTGCTTCAACAGTAGACTCAGCCAAGCAGAAGAAAGAAGTAGTGAATCATTCTCGAAAAGAAACAATCTAGGCATCATTGGAGTCCTAGAAGGAGAAGAGAGGGAGAAAGGAGCAGAAAGCTTATTTAAGGAAATAATGCCTGAACTTCTCAAATCTGGGGAAAGATTTGGACATCCAAGTTCATGAAACTAAAGAGTCACTCCCAAATTTTGACACAAACCACCTTCTGTATATTCTCTCCATATCACGTTATAATAAAACTGTCGAAGATCAAGGACAAAGAGAGAGTCAAGAAAGCAGAAAGAGAAAAATATTTCTCTCATTTGAGAGAAACCCCACAAGGCTATCAGCAGACTTCTGAGCAGAAGCCTTGCAGGTCAGGTTAAGTGGGGTGATGTAGTCAAGTCCTGAAAGAAAAAACTGCCAACCAAGAATACTTTATGTGGCAAAATTGTTTTCCAGTTATGAAAGAGAAATAAAAACTGCTCCAGACAAACACATCTGAAGTAGTTCATCACAGCTAGACCCGCCTTACAAGACATGCTGAAAGGAGTTCTTCAAGGTGAAATGAAAGGACATTAATTAGTATCATGAAAATGTGAAGATATAAAGGTCACTGGTAAAGGTGAGTATATAATCAAATTCAACATATGCTAATACTGTAAGTTGGTGTTATGTTAATCACTTAACTCTGGTATAAACGTTTAAAGAACAAAAGTATTAAGAATAACTATAGCTACAATAATTTTTGAATGGATTCACAATATAAAAAGGTAAATTGTGATATCAAAAACATAAAATATGAAGAGGGAGTGAAAGGGTAGAGATTTTGTGTGTCATTGAGTTAAGTTGCTCAGCTTAAAATAGACTGTTATATCTATAATATGTTTTATGGAAGCCTCAGATTAACCACAAAATAAAAACCTACACTAAATACAGAAAAGCTATTGAGAAGGGAATTAAAGCATGCCACTATGGAAAATAATCAATTCACAAAAAAAGACAATCAAAGAAGAAGAAAGGAACAAGAAGAGCAGAAAACAGGGAACAAGATAGCATTCGTCAGTTCCTAGCAATAATTACTTTTTTTTTATTAATGTTATGATAGATTACAACCTTGTGAGATTTCAGTTGTACATTTTTGTTAGTCATGTTGTGGGTACACCACTTCCCCCTCTGTGCCCTCCCCCACCCCCCCTTTTCCCTGGTAACCACCGATCAGATCTCCTTATCAGTATACTAATTTCCACCTATGAGTGGAGTCATATAGAGTTCGTCTTTCTCTGACTGGCTTATTTCGCTTAACATAATACCCTCGAGGTCCATCCACGTTGTTGTGAATGAGCCAATTTTGTCTTTTTTTATGGCTGAGTAGTATTCCATTGTGTATATATACACACATCTTCTTTATCCAATCATCAGTTTCTGGGCATGTAGGCTGGTTCCACGTCTTGGCTATTGTAAATCATGCTGCGATGAACATAGGGGTGCAACGGACTCTTGAGATTTCTGATATCAGGTTCTTAGGATAGATACCCAGTAATGGGATGGCTGGGTCATAGGGTATTTCTATTTTTAACTTTTTGAGAAATCTCCATACTGTTTTCCATAGTGGCTGTACCAGTTTGCATTCCCACCAACAGTGTATGAGGGTTCCTTTTTCTCCACAACCTCTCCAACATTTGTCACTCTTGGTTTTGGATGTTTTTGCCAATCTAACGGGTGTAAGGTGATATCTTAGTGTAGTTTTGATTTGCATTTCCCTGATGATTAGCGATGATGAACATCTTTTCATGTGTCTATTGGCCATATTCATATCTTCTTTTGAGAAATGTCTGTTCATGTCCTCTGCCCATTTTTTGATCTGGTTGTTTGTTTTTTTGTTGTTAAGCAGTGTGAGTTCTTTGTATATTATGGAGATTAACCCTTTGTCGGATAAGTGGCTTGCAAATATTTTTTCCCAATTAGTGAGCTGTTTTTTTGTTTCAATCCTGCTTTCCCTTGCCTTGAAGAAGCTCTTTAGTCTGATTAAGTCCCATTTGTTTATTCTTTCTATTGTTTCCCTCAGCTGAGGAGTTACAGTGTCCGAAAAGATTCTTTTGAAACTGATGTCAAAGAGTGTACTGCCTATATTCTCTTCCAAAAGACTTATTGTCTCAGGCCTAATCTTTAGGTCTTTGATCCATTTTGAGTTTATTTTGGTGTGTGGTGAAAAAGAATGGTCAATTTTCAATCTTTTGCATGTGGCTGTCCAGTTTTCCCAGCACCATTTGTTGAAGAGACTTTCTTTTCTCCATTGTAGGCCCTCTGCTCCTTTGTCGAAGATTAGCTGTCCATAGATGTGTGGTTTTATCTCTGGGCTTTCAATTCTGTTCCATTGATCTGTGGACCTGTTTTTGTACCAGTACCATGCTGTTTTGATCACTGTAGCTTTGTAGTATGTTTTGAAATCGGGGATTGTGATTCCGCCGGCTTTGTTTTTCTTGCTCAGGATTGCTTTAGCAATTCGCGGTCTTTTGTTGCCCCATATGAATTTTAGGATTGCTTGTTCAATTTCTGTGAAGAATGTTCTTGGGATTCTGATTGGGATAGCATTGAATCTGTATATTGCTTTAGGTAGTATGGACATTTTAACTATGTTTATTCTTCCAATCCATGTGCAAGGAATGTCTTTCCATCTCTTTATGTCATCGTCAATTTCTTTCAAGAAAGTCTTGTAGTTTTCATTGTATAGATCCTTCACTTCCTTGGTTAAGTTTATCCCAAGGTATTTTATTCTTTTCGTTGCGATTGTGAATGGGATTGAGTTCTTGAGTTCTTTTTCTGTTAGTTCATTGTTAGTGTATAGAAATGCTACTGATTTATGCACGTTAATTTTATACCCTGCTACTTTGCTGTAGTTGTTGATTATTTCTAATAGTTTTTCTGTGGATTCTTTGGGGTTTTCTGTATATAAGATCATGTCGTCTGCAAACAACGAGAGTTTTACTTCTTCGTTACCTATTTGGATTCCTTTTATTTCTTTTTCCTGCCGAATTGCTCTGGCCAGCACCTCCAGTACTATGTTGAATAGGAGTGGTGAAAGTGGGCACCCTTGTCTTGTTCCTGTCCTCAGAGGGATGGCTTTCAGTTTTTGTCCATTGAGTATGATGTTGGCTGTGGGTCTATCATATATGGCCTTTATTATGTTGAGGTACTTTCCTTCTATACCCATTTTACTGAGGGTTTTTTTTATCATAAATGGGTGTTGGATCTTGTCAAATGCTTTCTCTGCATCTATTGAGATGATCATGTGGTTTTTGTTTTTCATTTTGTTGATGTAGTGTATCACGTTGATTGACTTGCGGATGTTGAACCATCCCTGTGTCCCTGGTATAAATCCCACTTGATCATGGTGTATAATCTTTTTGATGTATTGCTGTAATCGGTTTGCCAAAATTTTGTTGAGCATTTTTGCATCTATGTTCATCAGTGATATCGGCCTGTAGTTCTCCTTCTTTGTGTTGTCCTTGTCAGGTTTGGGGATCAGAGTGATGTTGGCTTCATAGAATGTGTTAGGGAGTTCTCCATCTTTCTCAATTTTCTGGAACAGTTTGAGGAGAATAGGTATTAAGTCTTCTTTGAATGTTTGGTAGAATTCTCCAGAGAAGCCGTCTGGTCCTGGACTCTTATTTTTGGGGAGGTTTTTGATTACCGTTTCTATTTCCTTACTTGTGATTGGCCTATTCAGATTCTCCATTTCTTCCTGATTCAGTTTGGGGAGATTGTAGGAGTCTAGGAATTTGTCCATTTCTTCCAGGTTGTTCAATTTCTTGGCATATAGTTTTTCATAGTATTCTCTTATGATCTCTTGTATTTCACTGGTATCTGTTGTGATTTCTCCTCTGTCATTCCTAATTTTATTAATTTGCGATTTCTCTCTTCTTTTCTTGGTGAGTCTGACTAGGGGTTTGTCAATTTTGTTAATTCTTTCGAAGAACCAACTCTTTGTTTCATTGATCCTTTCTATTGTCTTTTTTGTTTCAATATCGTTTATTTCTGCTCTTATTTTTATTATTTCCCTCCTTCTACTGACTCTGGGCTTTGTTTGTTCTTCTTTTTCTAGTTCTGTTAGGTGTCGTTTGAGGTTGCTTATGTGAGCTTTTTCTTGTTTAGTGAGGTGAGCCTGTATTGTGATGAATTTCCCTCTTAGGACTGCTTTTGCTGCATCCCAAATGATTTTGTATGTCGTGTTCTCATTTTCACTAGTCTCCAGATAAAATTTGATTTCTTCTTTAATTTCTTCAATGATCCATTGTTTGTTGAGAAGCGTGTTGTTTAGTCTCCACATTTTTGCACCTTTCTCTGCTTTTTTCTTGTAGTTGATTTCTAGTTTAATAGCATTATGATCAGAAAAGATGCTTGATATTATTTCAACTCTCTTGTATTTATTGATGTTTGCTTTGGTTCCCAAAATATGGTCAATCCTTGAGAATGTTCCATGTGCACTTGAGAAGAATGTGTAACCTGCTGTTTTTGGATGAAGTGTTCTATATATATCTATTAAGTCCATCTGGTCTAATTTTTCATTTAATTCTATTATTTCCTTGTTGATTTTCTGTCTGGATGTTCTGTCCGCTGGTGTTAATGGTGTGTTGAGGTCCCCTACTATTATTGTATTGTTGTTGATGTCTTCTTTTAGTTCTATTAAGAGTTGCTTTACAAATTTTGGTGCTCCTGTGTTCGGTGCGTATATATTTATAAGTGTTATGTCTTCTTGGTGGAGAGTCCCTTTTATCATTATATACTGCCCTTCTTTATCTTTCTTTATCTGTTTTGCTTTGAAATCTACCTTGTCTGATATTAGTATAGCGACACCTGCTTTCTTTTGTTCATTATTAGCTTGGAGTATTGTTCTCCATCCCTTCACTCTGAGTCTGTGTTTGTCTTTGGGGCTGAGGTGTGTTTCCTGGAGGCAGCATATTGTTGGATCTTGTTCTTTGATCCATCCTGCCACTCTGTGTCTTTTGATTGGGGAGTTCAATCCGTTTACATTTAGAGTGATTATTGAGATGTGGGGGCCTACCACTACCATTTTGTGTCTTGTTTTCCGGTTTTCTTCAGTTTCCTTTGTTTCTCGTCCCATGGTTTAATCTGTTCTGATGTAGAGCTGCTACTCTCTGTTGTTGTCCTTCTACTTATCTCCTCTGCTCTTGGTTTTGTAGCCCCTTTCCTTTTTTGGATTTTTCAGGAATGAGGGTTTTCCTGAGGATTTCCTGAAGAGGAGGTTTTGTGGCAATGAACTCCCTTAATTTTTGTTTATCTGGGAAAGTTTTTATTTCTCCATCGTATTTGAAGGATATTTTCGCTGGGTAGAGAATTCTCGGCTGTAGATTTTTGTCCTTCAGATTTTTGAATATATCATTCCACTCTCTTCTAGCCTGTAAAGTTTCTGCTGAGAAATCTGCTGATAGCCTGATGGGGGTTCCTTTGTAGGTTAGTTTCTTTTGCCTGGCTGTCCTTAGTATTTTCTCCTTGTCGTTGACTTTTGCTAGCTTCACTACTATATGCCGTGGAGTTGGTCTTCTTGCATTGATAAAGTTTGGAGATCTATTGGCTTCTGTCACCTGAAGATCCATCTCCCTCACCAGATTTGGGAAGTTCTCAGCCATTATTTCTTTGAATAGGCTTTCTGCCCCTTTCTCCTTCTCTTCTCCCTCTGTATACCTATAATCCTTACGTTGCATCTCCTAATTGTGTCTGATAATTCTCGGAGAGTTTCTTCATTTCTTTTTAGTCTTGCTTCTCTCTCCTCCTCTGCCTGCAGCAATTCTATATTGCCATCTTCCAAATTGCTAATTCTTTCCTCCATATTATCGGCCCTACTGTTCAGAGCATCTAGATTTTTCTTAATCTCCTCTATTGTGTTCTTCATTTCCAATATTTCTGTTTGGTTCTTCTTTATCGTATCAAACTCTTTTGTGACATAGCTCCTGAACTCGTTGAGTTGTCGGTCAGAATTCTCTCTTAACTCATTGAGAATCTTAATGATGGCTGTTTTGAAGTCATCATCATTTAGGTTATATATCTCATTTTCTTTGGGATTGTTTTCTGTGTATTTGTTACTTTCTTTCTGTTCTGGAGATTTAATGTATTTTTTCATATTGCTTGATATTGTTGATTTGTGCCTCCGCATGGAGATAGAGTTTAGTTGCTCCTTTCACTTGTTTCCGCTGCTGCGGTGGGGGAGCAGCTGTTTATACTGCACCAACCAGGAACCCTGTCCGCAGTTGCTAACTGGGCCTGGGCCCCTCCTCGTAGCCACAGTGGCCCTTTGGAATCCCTCCTCTGCCGTGGGGGCCGTCACAGGGGGGCTTCAGGCTGCTGGTGCCTACTGTTGCAGCCCACCTAGATGTGCTCTCTCCTTGGGGTCTGCAATGGTGTTATGGGCTTTTCCAGCGGCCAGGGGTGGGATCACTTATATTTGTCGCTCTGTTGCTGTCGGCACCCACAAAATCTCACTTGTCCTCTATGGGTTGCAGGAGAGCTATTCGCATCTTCTACAGTCTGTGGTTAGTTCACCTAGCTATGGTGCTTTTTCCCTGGGGTCTTCCAGCCTTGTGGCTGGCAGCTGGGTGCCTTCTACTGGTGCTGTGCAGAGGCTTTCCCTAAGGCTGCTGTGAGCCTGTAGGGTTCCCCCTAGGCTACGAAGCTGGGTCTCTGGAACTCCCCCCAGCCCGAGTCCTCTCCGAGATGTCCAGCTATCCCTAGTCCCACGGGGCGGGCAACGGCAGCTGGGGGTCGCCCCGCCCTCTGGGATTCTCTCCGGGCCTCTCCCGGAGCCCTGAATGCTGGGCGTGGCCCCTCTGCTAATGGCAGACAGAGAGTTTTGTCTGCTGCCCGGGCGGAACTCCGGCGCTTCCCCTCCGGGTCGCAGAGCCGGCCTTTGAAAGTTCCCCCAGCCCCGGTCCTCTCCAGAGATCTCCGGCAATCCCTACTCCCACAGGGCGGGCAACGGCAGCTGGGAGACCTCTGTACCCTCCGCGACTCTCTCTGGGACCCTCCGGGCACCACGAACATCAGGCGGGGTCTCCCCGCCAATGGCGGGGAGAGACTCTCCCCGCGGGCTCAGGTGTGCAACTCCAAAGTTTCCCTCTGCATTTAGGAGTAATTGCGGGGGGTTTAGGTAGGGTTCTTGTCACCTGTTTCCACCGTCGCTCCTCTGTTGTGTGCTCGCTCCTGCCCTAGATGTGTGTAGATCCTCTGGGAGTGTCCGTTGGAAGAAAGCCGCTTGCGGGTACTAGGCTGCTCGTCGGGGTCGGAGAGTTTTCACCTATTTCCACATCCTCCCGGAGGAAAGTCCGTCCGCCTTCTGATGTATAGTCGCGTGGGTGTCTCAGACGTCCTGAGATGCTGTCTGGATATCCTTTGTCAAGTGATAAGTGTCCAAATAATTGTAGACTCGAAGGGGGAGAGACAAAGAGGACTACTCACGGCGCCATGTTGGATCTCCTTCCTAGCAATAATTACTTTAAATGTAAATGGACTAAATTCTCCAATCAAAAGGCATCGAGTGGCTGAATGGATTCAAAAACAAGACCTAACTGTATGCTGCCCACAAGAGACTCAATTTGGCTTTGAGGACACACCTAAGCTCAAAGTGAAGGGATGGAAAAAGACATTCCACACAAATGGAACCAAATAGAGCAGGGGTAGCATTACAGACAAATAGACCAGGTAAAAAGTTGTAACAAGAGACAAAGAAGGTCATTCTATAATGATAAAGGGGTCAAGTCATCAAAAGGATATAACAACTGTGAGTATATATGAGCCCAACATCAGATCACCTAAATAAATTAAGCAAACACTAAGAAACCCGAAGGGAGAAATGCACGACAGTACAATAATAGTAGGAGACTTTTATCCCTACTTTCCGCAATGGATAGATCAATAAGGAAACACTGCACTTGAATTGTCCCTTAACCAACTGGTCCTCACAGGCATACACAGACCATTCCACCCAACAGCAGAATAACATTCTTCTCATAACCAACTGGACCTAACAGGCATACACAGACCATTCCACCCAACAGCAGCACAATAACATTCTTCTCATAACCAACTGGACCTAACAGGCATACACAGACCATTCCACCCAACAGCAGAATAACATTCTTCTCATAACCAACTGACCTAACAGGCATACAGAGACCATTCCATCCATCAGCAGAATAACATTCTTCTCATAACCAACTGACCTATCAGGCATACACAGACCATTCCAAACAGCACTTCTAGCACTGCTCGTCAAGTCATGCTGAGGCGGCGACCCACATAGAAGAGCTACAAGGATATACAACTAGGATATACAACTACGTACTGGGGCTTTGGGGAGAAAAAAAAAGAGGAAGATTGGCAACAGATCTTAGCTCAGGGCTAATCTTCCTCACCAAGAAAAAGCACACCAAGAAGAATAAAAAGCCCAGTAATCACTCCAGACTATCCAAAAAAAAAAAAAAAACCCCAAATCAACAAACCAAACAAACAAAATCCTCACAATGAAGAAAGCCCAGAATCAGATGGTTTCCTGGGTGAATTATACCAAACATTTAAAGAATTAATGCCAATGTTTCTCAAACTCTTGCAAAATATTGAAGAGGAGGGAACACTCCCAAACTGAATTTGTAAGGCCAGGATTTTCCTGATACCAAAGTCAGATAATGACATCACAAGAAAAGAAAAGTACAGCTCAATATCCTTGATGAATATAGATGAAAAAATTCTCAACAAAATATAGGAAAGCAAATGTAAAAGTACACTAAAAGGATCATACACCACGTTCGAGTAGGATTTATTCCTGTCATGCAAAGATGGTTCCACACATGAAAACCAATAAATATGATACACAACATTAATAGAATGAAGGATAAAGTCATACGATCATCACAAAAGATGAAGAAAAACATTTGACAAAATTCAGTATCCTTTCAGGATAAAAATTCTCAGCAAATTGGACATAGAAGGAACATATCTCAACATATATAACAAGCCCACAGCTAACATCATACTCAACAGTGAAAGGCTGAAAGATTTTCCTTTAAGATCAGGAACAAGACAAGGATGCCCACTCTTAGCACTTCTATTCCACATAGTACTGGAAGTCCCAGCCAGAGATATTAGGCAAGAAAAAGTAGTAAAAGGCATTAAATCAGAAAGGAAGAAGTAAAATGGTCTCTGTTTGCAGGTGATTTGATCTTATAGATAGAAATGCCTAAGTTCTCCACCAGAGACCTGTTAGAACTAATAAACAGAGTCAGATCAGTTCCAGGATACAAAACCATTAAAAAAAAATCAGTTCCTTTTCTATATGCTAACAATTAAGTATCTGAAAAAGAAAAAAGAAAACATTCCCAGTCACGATAGCACCAAAAACAATAAAATCCTTAGAAATAAATTTAACCAACTAAGTGAAAGATCTGTACACTGAAAAGTCGATGTTATTGATGAAAGAAATTGAGCAAGACACAAACAAATGGAAAGTTTCCATGTTCATGGATTGGAAGAATTAATGCTGTTAAAATGTCCATATTACCCAAAGTCACCTATGGAGTCAATGCAATCCCCAGCAAAATTCCTATGGTGTTTCTCTCGGAAATAGAAAAACAATCCTAAAATTAATATGGAACCATAAAAGAACCAAACAGCCAAAGCAATCCCAAGAAAGCACACAGCCAGAGGCATCACACGTCCCGATTTCAAACTAAAATACAAAGTGATAGTAATCAAAGCAGTCTGGTACTCACATAAAAACAGACACATAGACCAATGTAAGAGAGTCAAGAACCCAGAAATAAACCCACACACATACACTCAACTAATATTTGCCAAGGGAGACAAAAATACTCAATGGAAAGAGAAAGGACTGTCTCTCCAAAAAATGGTGGCGTGAAAACTGGCTATTAACATGGAAAAGAATGAAATTAGACCCCTATCTTACACCAGTCACAAAAATTAACTTGAAGTGGATTACAGACTTAAATTAAGACCTGAAACCATAAAATTCCTAGAAGAAAACATAGAGACAAAGTTCCTTGATATGATCTTGGCAATGATTTTTTTGGATATGACACCAAAAGCACAGGTAACAAAAACAAAAATTAACAAGTGCGACAACATTCTTTTGCTTCTGTAAAGCAAAAGAAACAATTGATAAAGTGAAAAGACAACCTATGAATGGGGGGAAATATTTGCAAACCATATGTTGATAAGGGATTAATATCCAAAATATGTAAGGAACCTAGACAAATCAATAGAAAATCAAATAATCTGATTACAAAATGGGCAAAGGACCTGAGTAGACATTTTTTCAAAGAAGATACAGGATTGGTCAACAGGTTCATGAAAAGATCCTCAACATCACTAATCATCAGGGAAATGCAAACCAAAGCCCCACTGAGATATCACCTCACAGCTGTTAGAAAGGCTGTCATTAAAAAGACAAGAGATAACAATTGCTCCCAAAAATGTGGAGACAAAGGAACCTTTGTGTATTGTTGGTGGGAATGTAAATGGTACAGACACTTCGGAAAACAGTATGGAGTTTCCTCAAAAGAGTAAAAACAGAACTACCATGTGACCTAGCCATGTCACTTCTGGGTATTTATCCAAAGGACCGGAAATCACTATCTCACAGAGATGTCTGCACCCCCATGTTCATTGCAGCATTGTTCACAGTAGCTAAGACACCGAAACAACCTAAACGTCCATCAACGGATGAATGGATAGAGAACATTTGATGTATACACACCATGGAATATTATTCACCCACAAAAAGGACATTCTGCCTTTGTGACAACATAGATGGACCTGCAGGGCATTGTACTAAGTGAGATAAGTCAGACAGAGAAAGACAAACACTGCATGATATCACTTACATGTGGAATCTAAGAAAGCCAAAATCATGCAAAGAGTAGATTTGTGGTTTCCAGGGGCTGGGGGGTGCAGGAAATGAGGAGATGTTGGTCAAAGGTTACAAACTTCCAGTTAGAAGAGGAATCAATTCTGGGATCTACTGTACAGCATGGTGATTACAGCCGACAATACTGTATTGAATACTTGAAAGTGGATGAGAGAGTGGATCTCAAATGTTCTCCCCATAACAACAACAAATGGTAATTCTGTGGGGTGAAGGGAGTGCTAACTAACTTCATTGTGGTGATCACTTTGCATGTCTAAAATCATCACATCGTATACCTTAAGCTTACTCAATGTTATGTGTCAATCACAGGTCAGTAAGTCCAGAAGAAAGATCGTCTATTTTGTCATAACATGAGCCTAAGCGCCCCTGCTGCCTTGGGTTACTATTTGCTTGGAACATCTTTTTCGATCCTTTCACTTTCGACCTATTTGTGTCTTTGGTTCTAAAGTCGGTCTTTCATTTATTTATAATTGAGGTCATATTGGCGTATAACATAGTGTAAATTTCAGGTGCACATTGTTACACATCAGTGTCTGTGTAGACGGCATCATGTCCACCAATAGTCTAGCTTTTATCAGTCACCATACATGTGCGCCCCTTTACCCCTCTCGCCCCACCCCCCTTCTCCTCTGGTGACCACTAATCTGTTCTCTTTATCTATGTGTCTCTTTGTTCATCTTCCACACATGAGTGAAATCATATGGTGTTTGTCTCTGTCTGGCTTATTTTGCTTAACATAATACCCTCAAGGTCCGTCCACGTGGTTGCAAATGGCAGGATTTCGTCTTTTTTATGGCTGAGTACTATTCCATTGTATACATATACCGCATCTTTATCCCTTCATCGTTGAAGGCCCTTGGGTTGCTCCTGTCTCTGGTTACTCGGGTCTGCTCAGCTGGCTCTCGGGCTCCTCCACTGGCTCTCCACAGGCTCGGAAGCTGCCGGCCCGGCACCACCTGCACTGCTGCTCCCGGGATGTCCTGGGGTGCTGGCTGCGCTGCTGCCGCCGGAGCTGGTTCACAGGTGTCACTGTCACTGTCGGCGGAGACGGCGGACTTACAGCCCCTGCTGCTGGTGGAGCTGGTGTGGGGTTGCCACCACTGGGGCCTGGGTTTCCAGCTGTGCTGAAGTCCTGTTGCTCCTGGGTGCGGATGCCGCCTTCCACCGCTGGGGGCGGCGCGGGGGCTGTTTCTCCTGTTCCCGCCCCTCCTGCTCCTGTTGGCGCGCGGGGTCAGGCCGCTGGGCGGTCCAGGCCAGGCCACAGCCGCAGGGGTCGCATCGCCGCCCCGCTGCCGCCTCTCCTGGTCGCGCTGGGCGGGGCGCGGTCCCGCGGCAGGGCCGCCGCCAGTGGACGCTCCCGCGGCCGCCCCGCCCCCCGAGCTCCGCCAGCCTGCCCTGCGCGGGTCCGCGCCCCCCGCTGCTGCAGGAGGGCCGGCTCCCTGGCTCCCGCCCTCCCGCCCGCGCGCCGCCCTGGGAGGTGCACCTGCGGGGTCCGTCAGGGTTCCCCGCGCGGTGTCGGACGCCTGCTGCTCCACGGCGGTCTGTTTACTTGTCTCTTTGAGGGGAGGGACGGGCGACAACTGCCTCCACCGTGACGCTCTCGTGACTCCTAAACTAGGGCTCTGGGGAGCAGTATACCGTTGAATCACTTTCCCCATTCTGCCAACGTCTGTCTTCTGATTGGAGCGTTTAAATCGTTATTGTTGGAGGCCTCGCGCTCACGGGGTTACCTGTCCTTACAGGTTTCGTTCCGAAGACTTAACCCCTGAAAGCACTGACGTGTCTCCCACCGATGCCGGAGCCTGTCACTTAGACTCCTTGCCGCTTTCCCCGCAGCTGTCTACAGTATTTGAATTACTGTCTTCTTCGCATTTCTGGTTACTAGTCAACAACTGTTTAATTTCTATCCAAGGATGATTAAATCGACGTACACTGAAACAAGAAATATGCACTCACAATACTAAAGGATGACCTGGTCCGTGATACTTTGGTCGCTTCCTCTGCTTATTGGTTCGACAAGCCTCCTAGGTCTGGTACGCTGCTGGCTCACACCTACTACTCAACCCTCAACAATTTAGGTGCGGCTTTTCCTCTCTGGGCAGGAGCAGTAATTGCCCGTTTTTGCCATAAATCTAAAGCGTGTGACTGGTGGGAGAGAGAAGCTGCCTTTTCCTCTGTGGGGCCAACCATCTGGAGACATTGGGACGAGACTTGTCTGCACAAAGAGAGAATGACATCAAACTACAGCAAACGTTTGGAAATTTCAGGGCGAGAGACTTGAGGACATGATTCGAATCCTGAGGTCGCCTCCCCCTGATGTGGGGCCGGTGAGCCGAGGAGTCGAAAGAAAGATTTCTTGGGGTCTCAAGGTGTGGCAGTAGTGCTCTTTTATTTAGAGAATAGTGTGGAATAGCATGGGGACAGGACCCATGGGCAGTCAGAGCTGCTGCTGCAAACATGGGTGGAGAGTAAGGCTAAATTTAAGGCATAGGTATGTGAGTTATCTCTTTACAAGACAAAGGAAAGAATATGTAAAAAAAAGTTGTTAAAATGGTATCAGTGCCGGTAGGGTCTCGTTATTGGGTGGTCCTATAACTTTTAGATAAGAATCAAACAGGATTAAGTAAATGGCAGAAGCCACAGCTTAAATATTATCTATAGCTAAAAACAAAGGAGGATTTTGGGGGTGGGGTCAGTTACATGAGGCTACCAGACAGTAAACAACTTAAATCTTTGCTGTCCCTATTAAGAGTTTCCAGAGGAAAGGCCATCCTGCCTTCCTCCTGGTGCAGAGAGGGACACCGCCCCCCCCCCAGACTTCCTTCACAGATGCAAATGTCTCTCATCAAAGGGCAAGCAAATCCCACTCCTCAGAGCCCCCTTCTCATCTGCAGTTTTAAAAGTAACCAGCCTAAAATCCTGATCACCCCAATCCCTGCATGTCTTAGAACAGGAGCCAGTGAATTCCTAGTTTTTGCCCAAAATTTACACTTCTGTCCCTGACAAGGGAAACAGTCCCCACCAAGTCAGAAAGGAGCTTGGGAGTCTGTCACCCCTCCACATCCCATGGGGGTGGCCTCCCTCTCCCGTGGTGTGACAGCCTCTGTCTGAGCCTCCCGTCCTCCCTGGGGCTCACTTCCTCTTTGGACGCCTCTGATCCTGAGACAACTCCTCTGCTTGTGGAGCCTCTACGTCTCTAACGATCACTCCCCCAGCTGTGGAGGGTGACAGTCTTACACACGTGGGAGGCATTCCGTCTGCTGCCTAGAACACACTGTTTTAAAAATCACAGTATGCTTTTCATTTCCTGTAAGACGCTAAAACAAATGTGTAACTCTTGGATCCATTTACTCATATTCCTGTGAATTATTTTGTCTCCACTGTGAGACAAACACCCAGAGGGCAGGGGACCTCATCTTGTTTGCTCTGTGCTTGAATTCCCAGAGCCTGTGCAATAAGTGAAATCAAGAAATTAAAAAAAAAAAAAAAAAAAGAAAGAAAACAGCAAGTCTCCAGAGAATTCAGCTGCCGTGTTGTCATGGGGTCTCCTTAGCAGGCAATGAGGGGAATTTGTCTGAACCCGCCCCCTCCAGCACCACCCCAGCGCTCTCAGCGCCCATCAGTCAGGCCCAGGCATCCCTGCCTGAGAACACAGATCGATTAAAGGTGTTATAGTCCTGACTGTCAGTAAAGAGCCCAGGGGACACCCACCCTGTGCAACCTTTCTAACTCCGTTGGCATGATAACCCCTAGAAGCCAGTGCCGAGTTTCACTACAGAACAAGACTTGGGATTTTCAGGGACAGCTGGGACCTTGTCAAAAGTTGACTCACAGTTCCCCTCCTCCACTTCATCAGTGCAAATTAAAGAGCCCTAAGGGTCAGCCACAGAGCAGCAGGCAGATGGGGACTGATGACACCTCTGGGCTGAGGTGCAGGCAGAGCCTCAGGGTCACCCCTCTCTAGAAGCTGGTCCCGGAAAGGTTTCCCGCTTAGGCTCAAGCCCAAACTTGGGCATCTGAGCAGCATCCAGAGAGCTAAGTGGGAACTGGAGGAGGTGTTCTCTTCTCCCAAGCCACAAGATTCCCAGAGCTCCAAATAGCCAGCCGCTGCAGAGCCACTGTGGTGCCCTGGGCAGGGGAATGCACAGCACGCAGCATACCTGGCAGGGAGCACAGCCGCTGTGCGCTCCCTGCCACAGGCGGGCAAAGAGGTGGAGGATTCTGGCCCATGTGTCTGCTTCCCCATAATGCTCCCTGCGCTGCCTTATGGAAATTTCTTGTTCAGCACTCCCTCCTCCCCAACTAGGCTGACAGCCCTGGGGGTAGGCCCGCTGGACCTGCTCACCATTGTGTTTCCTGGCAACTAGAGGGGCTCAATAAATACTTACTGAGGAAACAGACAAATGACTCTCTTGTTTCCCCAGGGAAAGTCTGTGAGCTGCAAAATCCTTCAGAAATGTCCAAGGCTATTCCCTAACGTGCCTGAAATTCACTTTTCAGCTGTGGTTGACGTCACAGGAAACCCCCTGCCCTTGTGTGTGTGTCATAGCCATTGTCCTCTGTGTAAATGAGTGTCATCACATGCTCCTTGGGATTCTGGGGCAATGTCCTTTGTATCTTGATCCTTCTCTATTATTTAAGGCCATTTTAAGCTACTCCCCTCCTTGCTGCCCAAGTGCCTGTCATAGTGACTGTTTTCTGTTCCTTGAATGGGCAATCATCTTCCCACCCAGGTCTCTTACCCATGCTGCCCCTTCTGCCTGGTGCACCCTCTCCTCTCCCTCTGCCCCTGGAGAGGAATGCCTCAGCTGAAGTGCCACCTTCTCTGTGAACTGCCAGCCTGCCCTACTCGCTGTGGGTTGGGCTGTCGGGCTCTCACAGCCAACGGCCTTTCCGTCCTCACTCCTCCCCCCTCAACTAGTTCAGTTCTTCATCACCTGCCTTCTCCCCTCACGGCAGTGACCAGAGGGCAGGTTCATGTCAGTCCTGGTCACTGTGGTCTCCCTGGAGATGGACTCAGATGTTCCTGACACGTCTGTCGAGTGATGGTCGCTGGGGCTGGACTTCCTCCGAGCTGGAAGGAAGAGTTATCTCATGCACGGTCTTCAGTGCTGAGGCTGGTCACGCTTATCAAACTGACCAGCTAGTGTGGCCAGTTCTGACTTTACCCACTTGCCAAAGAGCAGATCAAGCATGGGGTTTCCTTCCTGTACTTACCATCAGACAGCCGCTTATCTCAGAAAAGAGGGGACCTCTTGAGCAAAACGTTGACCAAAGATTTATGGAACCCTTCAACTTGATTCACTGCCCAATTCTTAGTGGGAATTTTATCCTATAAATATTTATACATTTATGATATAGCTAGTTTTTGCTGGAGACAGGAGATGACAGGGACCAGAATTTCACTTCTAAGAGCTCCTGGACGAAGGAGGGAGACAGACTAGTGCACACGGCGTTCAGATACTGGAGGATGAATGCAGGGAAGACGCGGCAGACTCCTGAGAAGGGTACAGCCCCTTTAGCTTAGAAAGATCCAAAAAGGAAATCCAGTGACAAGAAATTTACCATGAGACTAAGGAGTATCTGCCAGATACATATATTTGGGATCAGACTGAAGACACGTGGGAAGTTGTCCACACTCCCCAAGTCGAGGGCGCGGGGTGGTGGTGGGAAGTGGGTGCAGAGCACTTTCCTTGACAGAGGGATGGGGTCTGACCCTTCTCTTCATCTGCAGCTGGGAGCACAGGTTCTGGCACAAGCAGGGGCTGAGGAAGGTTTGGGGAGTGAAACGACTTGAGCTGATATTCGCTGATCATCCCCTGGGTTAAACCCAATGGAGATACCCAGAAATTCGTGGATTCTGCCTGAGAAAAAGCTACAAGCAGAGCTACAAGGCTGTGGTTCAAAGGGACTCTGGTTGTTCTCATTGTTTCTCCCCTGGCCACACAGGGCTCCTCACGTAGTAGGTGCTCAGCAACTATCTGTGAGACGAATGAGAGAATAACGTCCATAGTTGAGAAAACATTTGAAACGGGGCTGGGGGAGGGAGTCCATCTCGACCAAGCAGCTACTCTGTGCCAGGTCTTTGCACTCATTGTGTCTCTGATCTGTGTAACTCAGCCCCATTTTACAAAGGAGAAAACAAGGCCCAGAGAGGCCATGTCACTCGTCCAAGGGCACAGCACCCTCCAGGCGAGGCTGCAAGATGCAGCTGCACTGTGACCTTGTGACCTTGGTCTCCTCCACCCCATGCCCTGGCTTAGCACCAACTCCCTTCTGTGACCCTAGCCTTGGTTCCTGACTGCTCTGGGCATCCATAAACAGCAACAAAAGATCATCCTCCTTAGTCTGGGATGCTTTTCTTGGTTGAACATCTGTCCCTCTGACAATTAGACTTGTGCCAAGGAAATCCCACCAAGATTTCCCCCACATTCTGGGTCTTCCGCTGTCCCGGTGGGGTAGAGCTCAGAGAAAAGTGTTGGCTGGAGCCTCAGTCCAGGCTGGCATAGCCCTGGCCAAGCCGGCTGCCCCAGCCCCTCATGGCCTCTCCTTCCAGCCCACTCTCCCCCCTGGGCTGGAAAGATGGTTTTAAGGTGTCTGCCGTTCCCTTCACATTTTGGCCCCGTTCTGACCTCCCAGCCTGTCCTAACCCCGTTCCGGGCTCTTCCCCATGCCTCTGCTCATGCCAGTGCCTCTGCCTGCGATTCCCTCCCTGGCTGTGTGCCAGGGACTGTTGTTCATGCTTCGAAGTTCAGCTCAGATGGTGCCTCCCCCGCTCCCTGCCTGCACTGCAGGGTCTCACCGTAGGGTGCATGGATCATCCATTGTTTTCTTCAATGTGCACAGTCGGCCCCCAATCCTCAGGTTCTATGTCCACAGATTCAACCACTGCGGATGGAAAATATTCGAAGAAAATTCCCCAGCCCTAAGCGATACAGTGCAGCAACTATTTACACAGCATTTTCATTGTACTAGTGACTACGAGTGACCAAGAGATTATTTCACATACACAGGAGGATGTGTGCAGGTTACATGCAGACACTACATCATTTTCTGTAAGGGACTTGAGCCTCTGTGAGTTTTGGTATCCGCGGGGGTCTTGGAACAGATCCCTGTGGATACCGAGGGACGACTGTGTATTTATGAAATATTTTCTGCTCTATTTGACATTTACCATTCTAGGTGCTGGGAACACAGCATGCAACCGGCAAGAGGCCATCTCTGCCCTCAGGAGGTCTTGGAGAAGCCTGGTGGGAGACACAGCTACATAACCAGGAGACGGCAACACCGGGTGATGAGGACTTCAGGGGAAGCTAGGAGTCGGAGAGGCAGCTACCTCATCAGGGGTGTGGGAGGCAGGGTGGGCTTCCTGGAGGAGGTGACTTGTGACCTGAAACCTGTTGACTGAGGCAGATGTGAGTGAGGCATGAGGGATGTGGTGGGACCTGGGATGAGAGAGAGGCCAGCACATTCAGAAAACCGGAAATGCTCCCATCTCATTTTAGCCTAGCGATACAAAAAGGGGGGCAGGTGTTGGAATTGGAGGAGACGTCTTCAGTCCTCAGCCCTAGGCGAGCCTGCCTCTTCCCCCAAATCCACCTGTGAGCCCTGCTCGATGCCTGGCAGCTGTTTGGGGCCCTTGTTACTACTTGTCCACAGACAGCTCTCCTGGAACCAGGCCAAGGCTTCCTTGTCCAGCACGGGGCCCACCTCGTCACCACCAGCAGTCGAACAGAGCAGGTGAGGGCAGGAGGGACCTTTAGGGCCCTTCGCCAAGTCAGTACGTGGTCGCGTCCCTGGCCCCTGCAGGGTCGGCTCCAAACCCCGGAGCCCAGCCTTCAGGCCCACGGCTGCTCTCTCCACACACCTACCGCCCCAGCATGTGGACGCGCCCTGACTGTGCATTTTCTCACTCTGCTTTTATTGACATCAGCCCTGTGGCAGGAGCTCCCTTCCCCTGTGATCAGCTGAGAGAACTCCTCTTCATCCTTTAAGTCCCAGAGGAAACATTCCCTCCTCTGCGTTTCCCCCAGTGACCAGCAGACGTCTCCCTCACAGGCCTGCATGTTGGGCTGTGGCTGTGGGTCGAGGGTCTGGGACTGGGTCTGCTGTATCTCTGTGTCCCCAGGGCCTGGACAGCGCTGGACACACAGTAGGGACTCAGCGTACGCCTCTTGTGTGGAGTCCAATGGCAGAGGCTCTCCTGTTGCCCGGAGTCCAAACTCTCAAGCCTGGGGTTGAGCGTCCTGTAATAAATCTCAGACATATGGGTTTTCTGACAGCAAAGTGAGTGCACACTGTGTGTTCACGTGAATGCGACCAGCCGTCAGATCCTCTCTGGCAGGAAAGTGCTGTTTTTACTCCCAGTTTGCAGATGGGGAGGCTGACGTCAGAGGTTTGTGTTAATGTTTTCTGCGGTCCAATGGCATGTTAGCGATGGAGCTGAGGACCAAACCCTGGGGCCTAAAGACGACGTCGATTGGAAGGGACCATTGGGGCTGCAGAGCAACAGCATCAGAGACACTTGGAGGAGAGAAGTGTGGCCATGCTTGGTGGGCAGCTGGGGATGTGGCGCAGGGCCTGTAGCTGACCTGTGGGAGCCACACTGAGGCCAGCAGCACAGGATGCACAGGGACGGGACTCCCACCACCATCCCTGCCCTGTGTGGAAACTATAGGCCAGAGACGGCACCAGGAAATGAGCACACAAAAGCAGATGCAAAGGGCCACGCACAACTCAGGCTCTGGGGTTGGTGTTGAGCCATCTGCAGCCCAGACCCCAGAACTCATCCTAGGTCCATGGCAAATGTCCCCCAAGTCAGTGCGTTACCAACATCAGGCTGCAGCAGCCCAGTCGTATCTACAAAAGAAAGTTCATGCCACCAAACATAGGTGCAAACCTTAGAGCTTCTTGAGCCTTCTGGTCAACCCTATGTGTGGGTTTGAGGGTTCAGAGCTCCCCAGTAGAGAGACGTCGGAACCAGGGCTGATCCTGGCAGTTGACAGTCACCAGAGGGGAGTGAAAAAATGGAGACTATTTGTTCCTGTGACGGAGACCACTTGAACTCTGTTCACTTGAACTGGTCCTGGGGGCCTGGACTGCTCCTCCTGGGAGCCACTGACAATCCTGTCTGGCCACAGATGGCAGAGGAGGACTTCCCTCGAGGAAAGCCCTTGAAACTGAAGGTCTCTAGATGTTCAGGACCCGGGTAGGCATCCTGCTTGGCCAAGTCTAAGAGTACTGCCATGGCTTTAAAAAGACCCATAGCTGCATTTATTGAGGGCTTATCAACCACCAGACCCACGTTCTCAATGCAGAGAGCATCCTTGGGAGGCAGGTGTTATACTTATTTCCATTTTACAAATAGGGAAACTGAGGTTGACAGGTTAGGTGGCATATCTCAGGTGACAGTAAATGAGTAGGAGATCTGGGGCTCAGAATTCTGAGAGTTTTATAAAATCATGAAAGATAATCAAAACACAGATTGAGGGAACTCAGAGAACCCCTGACTGGGTAAATTCCAGAAAGCATATGCATGCACACACGCCACACACACACACACACACACACAGGAACATCCTAGTCAACCTGCTGAGAATCAAAGGAAAAGAGAAAAACCATAATGGCATTCAGAGGGAAAAGACCGTTAAATGACAGCACGTGTGAAAGCTTCCCAACAGTGGGTGTGATGACTAGAGGCCTCTCCATCCTCTTGTTTCTCCTCCTCCCTGCATCACCGTCTGGCAGATGCTGGACACAAGCAGGACATTACACGGGAGAAATGTTCTGGCCAGTGCAGGCCATGCGGGCAGGCAACAGCAAGGAGACAGGGGCAGGTTTGGGTGGTGCCAAGTGAGAGTCGGGAGAGGGAGAGTGTTCTTTTCAGCCCTGTTGATGGTAGCGGGTCTCGTGGCAGAAGAGTGTGTCAGGGTTATTTTAATCAAGCCCCTGTCAAGGCTGATGCTGACACACTGTCTGAGGCCCCTGCCCTGCATTACCCTGCCTTCTGCTGACGTCCATCCCTTGAACGGACAAACGGGAAGCTGCTGTGCTCACTTTGGCAAAGTGTCGGGGAGGCACAGCTGGTCCAGTTCCAGTCTTGCACTGGAGTCTCCATTCAGCGGCCTGTGCAGCTCCCAGCCCAGCAGAGCTGAGCTCTGCCCTCCTCCCCAGAAACCCCTGTGAGCCCTACCCAAGAACCTGGGTGGCATTGCAGGGGTCCTCCTGCAACTTGTCCACGATGAACTCACCTGCTTCAAAGGCGAGGATCACCATGTGAGGATGGTGCTCATCTGGTCATCATCATGGCCAAGCAGAGCAGGTGGGATGGGCGAGGGGCACTGTCTCTCCCCTCAAGTCATTGCAAGCTCCTGTCCTTGTCCCCTGTAGAATCTGGTGCAAATCCTTCATTCTGCCCTCTTAATACACATCCACCATCTTGGCGGGTAGAGTTGGGCAGCATTCATTTGTGTCCAGCTTCGGAGCAATTCTTCCTGCTGGCCCCTCTACCTGGAATGCCCCCGCCTCCTTTTATCTACAGGGACAGCTCCTCCATCAGATCAATTTCACATCAGATCAAACATTGCCCTCAATATCCTTCCCCCTGCCTCTTCCTGAATGCTGGACTGTGCTGCCAGATCATGGGTCCATCTGCCCACACACGAGGGACCCCAAGGCAATGGGCGGATCTGTCTTACCTTTGAGTCCATGGTGCCTGGAGTCACATTGGACACACAGCAAGACCCAATATTTGCCAGTGGAATCTGACTGATTTCCAGAACCATTTCTATAGGGTAGTGCCCAAATTCCTTGCCCTGTCAATCACGCTCTTGAATAACATTCCTCACTACCTCCTATCCAGTGCTCAACTAGGAACCCTACTGGGCTCTTTTCCCTCACTGAACCCTCAGAGAAAAGCTGGAAGCACCTGCCATCGCCATCTCCATTTTACCAACGAGGAGCCTGAGGATCGTAAGTGTCCGCAACTTGCTGACCACATTGTCCACAGCAGTGGTGGAAATGGAGGTCTATCCAGAGCTTTTGGCCAGTGTGTTCAACTGCTACATTGGACCGCATCCCTGCCCATGGGGTCCTCTAGGTCTTAGTCCCTTTCATGGGCTGCATCCACCACATGCCCACCTCTGGCTGTAGTATTAATTGACCTAATCTGCCTTCGCCCCATGCATAAATTCCCCAGTTCAGTGGAAGATGTTGGACCAGCCTTTGGGAACAGTACCCAAAGGGCATCTACCAGTGGAGAGGTGGCTCAGCCCCACCTTCATGTGAGTGTTCCTGTTGGAATACCTGAGCCCTAGCCTGTCTGTCCCATTGGATCTTGGAGACATCCTCCCATAGATTCTCAACCACTTCAAGGGTCTAATTTTGACCTGAACAAAACTTCCTGTCATATTTCCTGTTGTCATGCTTACTTGCAGGTGTGTGTGTGTGTAAACCACAATTCAACAACATCAAACAACAAGTTCTTTACTGTAGGAACTCACGTTCCATTAATACACTAAAGAGAACCTTGCCCTTTAAGGAGGGGAAGAGGACGTGTGATGTGCAAGCGTATTAAGCTGCAGAGCTCATCTGGGTGTATCTGGAGTCTCTCGTGTCCTACAGAACATGTTTGCAGGATCACTGCCTGGAGGATGCAGTCCTAAGCCCTCAGCATATAAGTCAATGACCTCACATTCTGGTCACCATCTGTCTTTGAACTTTCCTTCACATCCACAGCTTTACAATATTTATTTCATAAATGAAATAAATGAGGCCCAAGAGGACAAGTGACTTCACATCTCATCTCCTGCTTTTGTTCCTGCTGTGTCACCCGTCTCGAACACATTTTATTGGTTTGGTGAACTGCAATATGTGTGTCGAGCCCAAGATGCTGTGCCTGCCAGAGAAATCCATCCTGTGCCCAGCCCGAGTTAACCCAACTCCCTTAATATCCCAGCCACGCACTCTGTGGAGGTTTGCAGTTGTGTTTATTAAGATCTTCCTTTGTCTAAACACGTTTTATCCGCCAGATGAGCTGCTGCTTTAGGGCAGAGAAGGTGTCCTACACATCTACGTGTCTCCAGTACCCCGTACAAGGCTTGAACATGACAGGTGCACAACAAACTCTTTCAGAATGAATGGATGAGTGTTGTGAACATTTTAAGAAGTGTTTAGGAAAGAGGGCATGGGATCGTTTGACAGACTTAGCCCCTATTATATGCCAGACACTCAAATGTCCTCAAACTGAATCTCAGAGATCCAGAGATGTGAAGTCACTTGTCCTCTTGGGACTCATTTATTTCATTTATGAGGCAAGAACGTTGCACCAGAAGATTGTCCTAGGACAGTGGTGCTCAAGAGGACGTGATTTTCCCCACTAGAGATGCTTGGCACTGTCTGCAATATTTTTGGCCGTCACAACAGAGAATGGGTACTCCTGGCATCTAGTGGGGAGACACCGGGAACGCTGCTCAATATCCCACAATGCACAGGACAGCACCTCACAACAAATAATGATATGACGCCAAATGTCAATAGTACCCTAGTATATAAACCCTGCTGAAAGGTATGGCTAGGATTTTTTATTTCTTGGGATTTCTCCATATCCCCAAGACTGGCCCCTCAGCTGGTGGCCTGATCCTCTTCTGGGACCTTGTCAGCAAGAACCCCAGCTGAGCCTGGCTGAGAGTGCCTTGCGCCAGCACTGTGGTTAAGGGACGTGGCTGATGTTGGTGCGTTTTCACAGCAGCTGGCCTCATGCTGAATCTTACTGCCAGGATTGTGTCTACATGAGGAAGGCTGGCTCCTGGTCCTCTGATGCGTGCTGTGTATATCGGTGCTGTAGTTGGATCTGCGAGAAGCCATGGGTCTGCTGAGCCTGCTCCCTTTCCTCTGTCTCCAGGCTCAGGAGAGATTGTCTTGATGTGTGACCCCATAACAATGCCCTGACTTCTCTGCAGAAAGGACGTCTCCTGAAGGCCCCAGTCCTCGTGGGAGCATCTTCCTCCTCTCTTGCTTCTGCTTCTCAGTTCTGCAGAGGAACATGTAAAGTGACACCATGATGAAACAATGCGAAAAATATATCATGTAGGACTTTCTACAAGACCAGTAATCCAGTTTTTCAAAAAAATAAAGAAATGACATGAATAATGGAGAACGTAGGATTGTTGGCAAATAAAAGTCTAAAGACATAACTAAATTAAGATGTGTACTCTGTTTGGATTCTGATTTGAAAAAGTAATTTTTGAGGAAATCACAATATTTGAGTGTCTGGGAAATAATAAGGCATTTACATTTATTTGTTACATGTACTAGAGGCATGATACCTATATCTATAGCTATACCTATAGATACCTATAGGGATACAGTTATAGCATTATATGCTAGCAATACATATCAAGTAATAATGTGTAAAGTTATGTACTTTGTGGGATTTTCTTTAAAAATAATAAACCAAATAAGTGGTAGATTTGTATATAAGAAACTCAATTGGTCAAGTTTTTACAAGTATTGAAGCTGAGATGTAAGAATTCATTATATATTTCTTCTAATTTTTGTGTAGAGGAGCATTCTACAATAAAAAATTAATCAGGAATTCATTATAACTCATAAAAAGATAAACATGACTTAAGAAGAAACTCAGCAAACTTGTAGAAAAAGGGACATACCTTCACTGTAAAGAGGTATCTACACAGAATCCTACTGAACACTGTTGTGTTCAGAACAATTCCATTTTAGCTCAGGAACAACATGTGGGTTTATCGTTGTGACTTCTCTTCAACCTTATACTGGGGTTCCGAGAGACAGTAAAGAAAAGAAAACAAAAACCCACCAAGAAACGAAAGTATTAAAATTTGGAAAGGAAGAAACAAAACCATCATCTTTTACAGGTGACAATATTGTGTTCACAGAGACACTAAAGCTTCTACGCACACCTTTAGAATTTATACGTGTCTACCAAGTTTTCTGCATTCGCCGTCAGTATAGAGATTAATCGTAGTTTTATAAACCAAGAGCAAACTGATAGACAAAGAAGTATTTAGAAAAGATCACATTTACTGCTGCACAAAAACATTTCGTGACTTTAATAACTGCAGATGTTTCAGTGTCTTTCAGTGAAAGATTGAAAAGCTATGTGTGAAGATATATAAGCGTGGACTAGGTTGCAGGCACTATCTTCCTCTTCTCACATCCTCACACTTGTCTGGATTCAGTTATTCATCATCTGCCTTCTCCCCTCCATGGTCATATGCACGAGAGCAGGCGTCACGTCTGCCCTGGTCACTGGTGCGTCCCCAGTGAGGGGCTCAGGGGCAGGTCCAGATGTCTGGTACACATCTGTGGCATGCACGGCAGCTGGGGCCTGACTTTGTCTGAGCTGGAGGTAAGAGTTGTGTCGTGCAGTGTCTCTAGGTGCCGAGGCTGGTCATGCTTATCACACTAACCAGCTAGTGCAGCTGTTCTGACCGCTCCACGTTATCAAAGAGCAGATCAAGACGTGAGGGTTCCTTCCTCTTACGGCAGGCAAACACTAATCTCAGAAAGGGGGAATCTCTTCAGCAAGACGCTGACCAAGGAGTGGAAGAGCTCTTCATCTGGACTTAACCTTCCATTCTCTGGTTGGAAATGTATCCTGAAAATATTTATGGCACCTATTTTTTAAAGATTGACACCTGAGCTGACAACTGTTACCAATCTTTTTTGTTTTTTTTCCCCTGCTTTTTCTCCCTAAATCCCCCCTGTACATAGATGTATATTTTAGTTGTGGGTCCTTCTAGTTGTGGCATGTGCGATGCCACCTCAGCGTGGTCTGATGAGCAGTGCCATGTCCGCACCCAGGATCTTAACCAGCGAAAGCCTGGGCCGCCAAAGTGGAGCACAACAGCACTTCTACTCTATACCAAAGAGGAAAGACAACTGGGACCTGCATTCCACCTCTATTGGCTCCTGGACAAGGGAGAGTCGAGCACACTGGTCGTCCAGATACTGGGAGGTAAATGCAACCAAGGTGCGACCGACTCCTGGGGTGGTTACAGCCTCTTTCTCTTCCTTGAAACCCTTCGAGGTAAACAGATCCAAAAAGGAAATCCACCTACAGTGAAATGACCATAAAAACTAAAGAGTATGTGCCAGATTTCATATATTTGATATCAAATTGAAGGAACAAGGAAAGTTGCCACACGCTCCCTAACTCAAGGGTGTGAGCAGTGGGGGGATTGGGTGGAGAACATTACTTTGAGGGAGCAGTGGGTTCTGACCCATCTCCTAGTCTGCAGTCATGAGCACAGGTTCTGGCACACAGCAGGGGCTGACGAATGTTTGGGGAATGAAACGACTTGAATTAATATTTGTTGATCATCCCCTCAGTCAAATACAATGTAAAGACCCAGAAATGCACGCGTCTTGCTTGGCAGAAAAGCTGAGCAAAGCTACAGGGCTGTGGTTCAGAGGAACTTTGTTTCTTCATCCTTGTTTCTCCAGGGGCCACGCGCTGCTGGTTACGCAGTAGGTGCCTCCTTACCAAGTTGCATCATGGACACAACTGAGCTGATGCTCAGGGCAGCTCCAGGACGAGCAGGAAAGGAGAGTTGGGGTCAGCACCTGCCCTGGTTCCCACGGAGGCACTGGGGATCCTAAACCCTCTTGACTCATCTTGCCTAGGGTTTTGCCTGGGGAGATGCACAGCAAGAGGGGGCACTTATTTTAAAAATATGTGTACACTCTAGAATATATAAAGGACTCTTACAACTCAAGAAGAAGACAAACAACCCAATTTAAAAAGTGGGCAAAGAGTTGGATCAACGTTTCTCCAAAGGAGACATACAAAGGATCATGAAAAGATGCTCAGCACCATTAGTCATCAGGAAAGTGCAAATGAAAACCACAGTGAGTCACCACTTCACACCCACCAGGATGGTGTAATGAAAATGGAAAGAAAAGTTGGTGAGGATTGGAGAAAGTGGATCCTTGTACATAGTAGCGGGATGTAAAATTGTTCAGCATTCAGGAAAACAGTTTGACAGTTCCTCAAAAGGTTAAACATAGAATTAGCAAGGGACCCGGCAACTCCACTTTTAGGTATATATGCCAAAAGACTGACAACAGAGACTCAAACAAACCTGTGACCGGCACGTTCACAGCAGCGTTGTGTTCAGTAGCCAAAAGGCCACATTGAGAAACAACCCAAATGTCCATCAAAGGTTGACAAAGTGTGGCAGATCCACACAGTGGAATATGCATCAACCTGGTAAATGGATGAAGCTGTGATGCCTGCTACAATGGGAACGAATCTGGAAAATGCTAGGAGACGGAAGTCAGACACAGCAGGCCACATCACGGCATGATTCCATCTACGTGAATGTCCAGACTGGGTGAATGCAGAGAGGAAGACAGCAGATTAGCGGTTCCACAGGTTCGAAGTAGAGGGAGCGGAGGTGACTGCTTACTGGGAACAGGGGCTCGTTTTGAGGTGACGGAAAGGTTCTGGAAGTTGATAGAGGTGATGTTGGACAACACTGTGAATGTACTAAATGCCACCGAACTTGTTCACTTTAAAGTGGTTAATTTTATATTCTATTAATTTCGCCTCAGTTAAAAAAATTGTATGTTTAAGAAGGAAATATTTGAACCAATTTGTGGCCCAGAGAGAGTACAGAACAGGGCAGAGAGGGCAGCCAGGCCCCCAGATGCAGGGATCTCGGCTGGGAAGTGGGAGCCACAGCAGTGTGGGGACTCAGGGGCACTGAAACAGGTGGGCAGGGGATTCAGAACAACATTGCGGGATCGCCGTGTGACGGGGACCAGGGAAGAAGGGCTCAGTCTGGCGTGAGATGGTGACTCTATAGCAGTTTCTTGGTGCCTCTTTTGTGAAGTAGGAATTCGGCAGGCAACGACAGCAACAATAATCATAAGCATCATCTGCCAAGCACTTTTCTAACTGTATCTCCTACTTCCTATCAGCCAAGCTTGGCTACAACCCTGGGAGATAGGGACACAAATCATCCTGTTTCACCAAAGAGAAACAAGGCTCAACGAAGAGAGTGGACCTAGGAATTGAAGCCAGGTGCACTTGACTCCCCAGTCTCTGCCCTTTGCCATCCTCTGGGCTGTGTGCGGCATGCAGAGAAGGGAGCAGCGGTTCCACTTGAAGGTTGTACCTACAGGGTTGTTGGGCCTCACAAGTCAGGCAGAAACCGACATGATGTGATGGCAAGAAGGGCAGAGAGAAGAGACTGTCAAAAGCTTGGAAGCAGGACTGGTGGCTAGCAAGAATTTAAGCTCTTATCACAGGCCTGGCCTGTCTGGTTCTGTGCTAAGCAGCTGACATCTAGGATCTCGTGAAATCCTCATAGGGGCCCCTATGAGTTCCCTGTGGCTGCCATAACAAGCTGGTGACATAAAAGTACAAAAACTTATTCTCCCAGTTCTGGAGGCCAGAAGTCTGATATCCAGGTGTGGGCTGGGCCGTGGTTCCTCTGAAGGCTCTAGGGGAGGGTCCTTCCTGCCTCTTCCAGCTTCTGGTGGTTGCTGGTGATCCATGGCATTTCTTGGCTTGTGGATGCATCGTTCCAATGTCTGCCTCTGTCTTCACATGACCTTCTCCACTGATTGTCTCTTTTTCCAAATTTCCCTCTTTTTCTAAGGACACCAGTCATTGGGTCAGGGCCCACCTTGATGACTTCACCTTAACTTGATCATATCTGCAAAGATCCTATTTCCAGAGAGGGCTGTACTCACAGGCCTCATGGTCTAGAACTTCAACACGTCTTGTTTGGGGGACACAAGTCAACCCACAACGGGCCCTAAAGAGTGGTGGGTGTTGTCATTTACACCAAGGTCATTGTGGTGGTCATTGTGCACTATGGCTTTGCTTCTGTCATTTATCTCAAGCCCAAGGTTAGTCAGGAAGGCAACATCCTGATGGGCATCACCTACATGGTCCTCACACCCTTCCTCAGCCCATCATCACAGCCTCAGGAAAAAGGAGGTCGAGGATGCCATGAAGAAGACCTTTCTTAGCAAATTCTATCCTTCAAAAGCTGAGGGGCTGTTGTGGAGGTGGTGCTGGAACATGGCACAGAGATAACCCTTCTCCTTCTGTAAATCAGGTTGATGATGCCACCTTGCGGGACTGGTGTAAGGATGCAAGCATGGGAAAAATACCCCACATGCAGAAGGTGCTCAATTAATGCTCTTGGCTTCTTTCCCTTCCTCCTCTCCTGGACTTGGCCTCGCTTTTCTTGGGCTCAGTCACAGCTGATTTGACACTGACCTCATGTGTGGTGAAGTATCCCCCACCCCAACTCCCGATTACCCATGCCTGTGATGCTTCAGCGTCGGTGCAGTCAGCATGTGCCTGTATCTGGGAACTTAAGTGCATGGTTCGCCTTGTTAATTTAAATAAAAGAAGACTCTCAATCTTTATTGAAATTGAAATTTGAGTCTTATGCTTCCAGTTTTTCCTTCATGTTGGTGGGACAAGAGGATAACACCCTTCTAATTTATTGAGAAAAATGAGAACACTATTACCAGGACAGCAAGTCACCCAGCAAGAGAGCCAATCCTGAGAAAATAATTTCTAGGACTTGAATTGTCATAAGACCCCTGTATTACTCAGAGTTTTCCAGAGAAACCGAGCCAATAGGAGATATGTATTTACTATAAGAATTTGCTTATGTACTTATGGGGGCTGAGAAGTCTTACCACCTGCCATCTGCAGCTGGAGACCTGGGACTGCCAGTGGGTAGTTCAGTCCCAGTCAGAAGACCTGAGAACCAGGGGCCACTGGTGCTAAGTCCTGGAATATGGAGTCCCGAGAACCAGGAGCTACAATGTCCAAGGGCCGGAGAAGATGGACAGTCCAGCTCAAAAGAGAGAGAATTCACCTTTTCTTTGCCTGTTTGTTTTATTCATGCCCTCAATGGATTGGGTGATGCACATTTTCTTTACTCAGTCTGCTGATTCAAACACTAATCTCTTCCAGAAACATATCCCCAGGAACACCCAGAAATACTTTGCCAGCGATGTGGGCAGTCCCTTAGCCCAGGCAAGTTGACACAAAATTAACCATCACAATCCCTTTGCTCAAATTATACTTTCAAGGAGGGTTTTATGTTGAAAGCAAAAGCAAGTTGAATATTCACACAAATCTCCATATTGGACCTGAAACTAATCGACACTCTTATGATTATTCCCAGTTTAGTCTGTTGTCCGATCAAAGTCTCTAGACTAGACTTACGGTGCTGAAAGTCTTTCTCTATCATGTTGCATCAAATATAGAATGCTCCTCTCACTTCTTTCTGAAACTCCTTTCATTATTTATGAAAACTTGTCATTTTTAAAGCCAACTTTGGAGTTTTCTTCGTTTACATTAAGAGGAAAAGCAGCCCCATGGAGCTCAATTGACTGACAGAAATGGAGAAAGGGATGGAGAAGATATTACAGTACAGTGAGACGAGGAGCTTATAGCTTCATCTCCTATTCACTTCATTAATGGGGTGAATGAATATTTCCCCACTAAAAGTGAGCGCAGTGCAGAGGGAATTTTGAAGACCTACCAACACATTCCAACTTGGAAGAATGGTGACTAGGGGGTAAGAGGGGCCATGGGAAACATGGGGAGCACCCTCACGTGGGCTCCATTCGCCATCTTGGGTTGCTTCACTGCGGAGGTAGATCTCTAAGGTTGCCCTCTGGTGTGTATACCCTGTCGAATCCTCTCCCCTTCAGAGTGGGCAGGAACCGTGAATATGATGATATCACCCCTGTGATTAGGTTATGCTACTGTGGCAAAGTGGATTTTTCAAATGTAGTCAGGTGGCTTTCATCACAACGGATATTATCCCGGGGGGTCTGACCTGATCAAGTGAATACTTTGAAAGAGGACCTAAAGATCAGAGACTCAAAGCAGCAGAGAGTTCCTCCTGCTGGTCTTGAAGAAACAAGTCCCCATAAGTTGAACAGCTACAGGCAAATTTATTCTGCCAACACTGACGTGAGCCTCAGATGAGACCAAAGCCCCGGCTAACACGTTGACGCCTTGTGAGAACCCGAACAGAGACCCAGTTAACCCGGCCCAGATTCCTGACCCACCAACCATGAGACAACAAACCTGTGCTGTTTTGAGCCACTAAATCTGTCGTCGTTTCCTTCAAACTGAACGGAGCTACAGCCAGACACTTGACAAATGCAGAGCATGAACAGCATTTCCAGTGGGCAGCTGCCAAAAACTACATTTTTGTCTCCACATTCATCAGGAAACTTGACTGCACAATCTGAGCTTTCTGACTCAAATCTGAGGGAAAAGTCAATGGTGCTGAGATATTTAGGATGAGGGGGGAAGGAGATGACACCATCACTAAGTTTTGGTCAAGAGCACATCCTATAATGAAAGGTTCCTAAATTAAAGATAAAGAGGGAGAAAAAAATCACAATACAGTAATTATCCAGGAAAGGAGCAGGTAAGGCTTACAAAAGAGGGATGAAGAGCCTAGTTTTAAGAATTCTTCTGTCTCCTGGAATAATTCTTCTAGACAACTCCTCCATATATTTAAGAAAATTAAAGAAAATCTTATGTCTCTGGCATGAAAAAGTGACAGTGTGATGCAAAATAATCTGGCAGAGTGATTGCGGTTGAATTGTGTCCCCCAGTGATATTTGAAAGTGCTCATCCTCAGTATCTCAGGACGCGACCTTATTTGGAAACACACTTGTTCACATCTACTCAGCTAAGATGATTTCAGACTGGAGCAGGGTGGGCTCCTAACCCAACATGACTAGTGTCTCTCTAAGAAGAGGGAAATTTGGAGACGGAAGCACACGCACAGGGAGAACGCCATGTGACGGTGAGGGCAGAGACTGGAGCTGGGCAGCTGCAAGTCAAGGAAGGCCAAAGGTTGCCGGTGAATCACCAGAAGCCAGGCAGAGGCAAGGAAGCATTGCCCTGCAGGTTTCGGGGGGCTGTGGTCCTTCTGATGCCTTCATTTCAGACTTTTAACCTCCAGAATGTGAGACAAAAAATTCCTGCTGTTCAAGCCGCCCAGTTTGTGGCAGTTTGTCACAGCAGCCACAGGAAACTCAGACACAGAGCTAATGAAGGAAATGAGGGGAAATTAAGCCACTGGGGAACTTAAAAATCACTAGACAAAATGTACACAGCATGAATGAAGACACGGATTGTTGGAGTACGTCAAATTACAAACAGCAAGAGGCACCATATTAAAGGTTTAAAGATAAATGACAAAACTTGACAAGGATCTTTATAATGAATTAACCAAAAGGATTAGTTTCCAGGACTTATAAAGAGCTCTGTTAAAAATGATCATGAAAGAGACACAACTGAATAGGAAAATGGGCAAAAGATGTGAACAGGCAAGTCACAGACGTAAATACAGATCAAACATGCCCAGTGAAAATTTACCATGCGCCCTGAGATGTGCTAAGTGTAAAAGGCACTCTGGGTTCTGAAGATTTAGTAAGAATGTAAATTTTTAAAATATCAATTACTTGTTGAAATGATAAGATTTTGGCTCTGTTGGGTTAAATAAAATGTATTACTAACATTAACGCCATTTGTTCCTCTTGACGTTTTATAACCAGGCTAGTAGGAAATTAAAAATTACATGTGATGGTCACATGGTTATTTTTATCGATGCTACTCCAGACAGATAGCTCACCTCTTGATTTTCACAACCTCTATGGGTTGGGATCAGTCGAATGGCAGGTTCCAATGAAAAACTGTAAGTTTGCAAGTGATTTGCTTTTTAAAATGAGAGCTGATTGCAAGTTCTCACTGTGGTAACAATCCTGTCCGTCACTTGCTTTCAGATACGCTTCCTCAAGTAGAAGAGAAAGAGACGGGGTTTTACCCAACAAGCCAACAACAGTAGCTAGAGCCCTCACTCTTTGCTAAAACTTAATGTGTGTCAGTTTACACAGTTGTCACAATAATCCCCAAGGCAGGCATTAATATCGCCCCATTTTACAGATGAGGACACTGGAAATTCAGTACCTCGCAGAAAGCCCCACAGCTCGTTAGTGGTGAAGCAGCCACTGAAACCTAGAACCCTTGGTTTCAGAGCCCAGCATCCTGGACCACAGCTCTGGTGCCTAACAACTGCCCACAGCTCAGAACAGCTGCTCCAGGTCATCCTCTGCAGACAGCCAACAGCCTGCACCTGCACTCCCAACTCCTCATAAACTAGTGCCACTTCAGGTCAGAATGTCCTTTCCAGAGAAAAGTCAAGATACCTTAAAGAGGACTTAACATATCAGTCGTTTCTTTACTTAAAACGATCCAGTCTGATATTAAGGCATGTAAGGAGGTTTTTGTGTTTTTTTTTTTAATGGTGCTATTGGTCAAAGGGTACAAACTTTTAATTATAAGATGAATAAGTTGTAAGGATCTAGTGCGCAGCATGGTGACTGTAGTTAGTAATAGTGTATTGTATACTTGAAATTTGCTGAGAGTAGTTTTTTGAAGAAGAAGAAGATTAGCCCTGAGCTAACATCTGTGCCCATCTTCCTCTATTTTATATGTGGGACGCCGGCCATAGCACGGCTTGATGATGATGAGTGGTGTGTAGGTCAACACCCGGGATCTGAACAAGCGAACCCCAGGCTGCCGAAGAAGCAGAGTGTGCAAACTTAACTGCTGCACCACCCCTCGGCCCCACTGAGAGAGCAGATTTTAAGTGTTCTCACCAGACACACAAACAATGGAAACTACGTGAGGTGATGGATGTGTTAGCTAACATGATTGTGGCAATCATTTTACAATGTACGCATATATTAAATCATGATATTGTATACCTTAAGATTTAAAAATTACAAACCATAAATAAGAGAAAAATAAAATAAAATGGTGTGTTCGCCAATCTACACACATGATAATATGACATGTAATTACACGCGTGGTACCAATGTCAGTTCGCGATAGTTTTGTAAGACGTAAGCACTAGGGGAAGCTGCCAGAAGGGCCCACAGGAATTTTCTATACTATTTTTTGCAACCTCCTGTGAATCTATAATAACAGTAGATCCTCATAATATTCATGGATTCAGTATTTGCGAATTCTCCTACTGCCTAAAATTTATATGTAACCCCGAACTCAATACTCATGGCAATTTCACAACCATTTGCAGACACGCACAGAATGCTGGAGAATGTGAGTCACTCGACATGCATGTTCTCACCTCAGGTGACACAGGTGACACTCTGCCTTCTGTTTCAGCTCTCGTGCTGTAAACAAGTGTTGTTTTCACAGTCTAGTTAGTGCCATGTTTTCTCTGTTAATCATTTCACTGTTTGAAATGTCTCCCAAAACCCAGGACACTGCTGGTGGGGTTGTAAATTGGTGCAGCTGCTACGGAAAACAGTAGGGAGCTTCCTCCAAGAAATGGAAAATAGAACTGCTCTATGATCCAGCAATCCCCCTTCTGGGTATTTATCTGAGGGAGCTGAAATCAGGGTCTTGAAGTGATATCTGCACCCCATGTTCATTGCAGCACTGTTTACAATAACCCAGGCATGGAAGCAGCCTAAGTGTGCACTGACAGACGAACAGATAAAGGAAATGTTACAGAAAGAGAAAAATACATAATGAATATTATTCAGCCTTAAAAAGGAAGGAAATCCTGCCATTTGCACAGCATGGATGGACATGGAAGGCATTACGTTAAGTGATGTGAGCCAGACACAGAAGGACAGATACTAGGATACCACTTACGTGAATATGTTAGTTGTGATAGTTTCTTACAGCAGCCAAGGAAACCCATACGCAGAACCAAAGAAGGAGATGTGGAGAAAATTGATCAAACACGTTTTCTCCAAATTCAAGTTGTTTACATCAAATATTCACGGATTGTTGTATGTCAATCATACCTTAATAGAGTGGTTTTAAAACATGGCCCCCAAGCACAGTGCTGAGTGCCGTCTAGTGTTCGTAAGCACAAGAAGGTTGTGCTGAGCCTCAGGGAGAAAAGACGTGAGTTAGACAAGCTTCGTTCAGGCGTGAGTTATGGTGCTGTTGTCATGAGTTCAATGTCAAAGAATCCACAGCACATATTGAATAAGGTATCTTTAAACAGAAACACACATAGCACAAAGTTGTGTACCAATCAGTTGATGAAAATGTTGTGACCAGAGGCTCCCAGGAACCTAAACCCTTTATTGTCCATGGGAGCACTGGTTCAGAATTCCCCAATTCAGTGTTTCTGGCGACTTCATAAACCATAACTACCACAACTAACGGGAATCAACTGCATTTCAAAAGAAAAAGAGAAAAGAAAACATAATGCATTCATTCTCCAAGCTTAGAGACCCATCTAGTTCGACTGCTGAGGCCAAATTGACAAAGGAGTCATTCAAAGTGTCAAGGCGGCTCTGGGTAGGATACAAGAATGTGTGATGTGCCATGAAAATGTGCCTCCCAGGTCTCCAGCTGTGAGGCACGTAAATGACTGCCCACCTGAAGTCACTGTTGTGCTCATGCCAAGGCCAACACCGGAGCTCTGTGGGGCTCCTGGGACAGTGACTTTGGGGGCAGCACTTCCCATCAGTTTTACCAGAACTTTCCTAGAACTGCGCTGCGGTCTAAGACATTTTACCCAACCTTCTCTTCTCCACTGGGGTCAGAAACACTCCATGGCTCTAGTTCTCTGGGCCTCATCTAGCTCCTCCTCATCCTCCCTCACAGGAGTCTTCCCTAGTAAACCTCTCATGCTTCTCCTCCTGTCTTAGCACCTGCTTCTTGGAGACCTGAGCAAATACACTGTGAGTAGAGGGCGCCATCTGCAAATCCATCTCCAAAGCTCGGGCAGGTCTTGGTGGATGCTGTGAGTCATATGTGCTTCTCTGGACCCTGGAAGAAGCTGTCACTGATGTATCCAGGATCTCAAGAATGTGGTTCTTCAACGAGACAAACTCCACCCACCAAGTGCCTTCCCCAAAGGGTTGTGCCAACTTACCCTCCCCCGGCAGTTCACGAGCATGCTCGCTTCCTCACATCCTTGCCAATACAGAGTGCTGTCCATGTTGTACATTTCTTCAAGGCCCAGAGTTATATTTGTTGTTCTTGTTAGAATTTCTCAAACCACAAGGGAGGTTGAGCACCTTTTTTTGTATTGAGCTGAAATTCACATAACATAAAATCAACCATTTAAAAATGAACAACTCAATAGTGTTTAAAGTATTCACAATGTTGTGCAACCAACATCTGTCTGGTTCTAAAACATTTCATCACCCCTAGAGGAGACCCCACACACACTAGCAGTCACTCCCCATTCTCTCCTTCCCAAGCCCCTGGAAACCACTAATCTACTTTCTGTGTCTAGGGATTTGCCTTTTCTGGGTGTTCCACACACATGTGATCATACAATGTGCTATCTTTTGTGTTGAGCTTCTTTCACTTACCATGATGTTTTGAGGTTCACCCATGTTGTAGCATGTGCCTCAGCCCCTGAGAAGATGCTAAAAAAGAGATGTAGTCATTAGATCTTCACTTCTGATACCTATAGTGTCTCTTTAAAAAAATAAAAAGGAAAAGATGCTGAACATCATTAGTCACTAGGGAAACGCAACTCAAAACCACAAAGAGATATCACTTCACGCTCATTAGAATGATTATAATTTGAAAAAACCTGAGAAAATAGCACTTGTTGGCAGGAATGTGGAGAAATTGGGACCATCATACATTGCTGGTGGATTGTAAAATGGTGCAGCTAGTATGGAAAACAGTTTCATGGTTTCGAAAAGTGAAACCTAGAATTACTGTTTGTCCCAGCACTTCCACTCTTGGATACAGACCCAAACGAGTGAAAACAGATCCTCACACAAACACTCGCACACGACTGTCTCAGCAGCACTGTTCACAGTCACCGAGAGGCGGGAATGATCCAACGTCCATCACCAGAGGCTCGGCTACACAAACTCTGGTGCATACGCACAGCACAAATTATTCTGCCGTACAAGGAGTGAGTATCTTTGTGCTCAGGGCCATTTGTGTTCTTTAGTTTGGCCGTGGAGTCAGACTACCTAGATTTGAATCCTAGATCTGCCACTTCGAGCTGCTTGATGACGGGCAGGTGAGGTCCTCAGTTTCCTTCCTCAGTGGCTTTCATGAGAATGACAGGAGTTCCACGCTTAGCACGGCTCCAACCACCTAACAAACACTTAATGCATTGTATCTGTTATCAGCAATACTGTAGGTAAAGCTTCTTCATGGGAGAAATCGGGTGCTATGCTATCCCTCTGTCAACCAAGAGAGACAGGTCTGAAGAAATCCGGTGCCCGTGGGACAAAACCCTCTTCCACAGGGACGCTAGACTCGAAGACTGCGCTAGAGAAGATGAACTAATTGCATTCTCTCTAACAGGCTCTCTGGGGATCATGCCCTGCAGGCCAGAGACTGGTATAAACCTGCCTGTGCTGGTTCTGAAGCGTGCTCCCAGAGAAAGCATGGTCCTCCTCCACAGCCACAAGACACAGTCAAGGCAGTGGCGTCCCCAAACCCCTGGAAAGAAGACGCCTGGTGGCTGGGAGGTCCAGTGATCTGATGGAGGCACAGTAGCCACTGGTCAGGCAAGTGTGTCAGGAAGACAAGCCGCAGGGGAGTGGTCTCAGGAAAGATCGCCCCCCACAACGTCCCTGCAGAGGTTGGGGCTCTGTGCTCAGTTTCACCCACGGGGACGTAGGGTGTGTGATGTCAGAGCCTCGTGGGTGGGCAGCATTGTTGTGAGCTGGTCAAGAGGGTGGACGCTGGATCAGGAGCCTGGGTGGATTCCAGCTCCATGCAGGACGTAGGTTGGAGCCCCAGCTGCCTGCCTCAGGGGGTTGTTGAGGGTTAAGTGGGATGATATGTGTCAAGTGGTTACTCAGATGTGGACTGCATCGAATGAACGTCCCCGTCCTGCTCGAAGTCCATCCATCTGTGCAGGTGCTGCGGGAGGAGGGAGACTCAGGGGAGGTTAGCCCAGATCGGTGATCCTCAACTGGGGCAATGCCCACCCCTCCCCAGGGCCCTCAAGGTGCTTTTCCTTGTTGCGGCTGAGGGGAGAGCCCTGCCACTGGCATCCGGTGGGTCCAGGCCAGGGATGCTGCTCAACATCCCACAATAATACTCAGGGCAGTCCACACCACAAAACAGGCCCCAAACGTCAGCAGTGCCCAGGCTGAGGACCCCTGGGCTCTTCCAGTGGGGGGGGGTCAGGAAAGTGACCCCTGCAGATGTGAAGGTGCTGTGGGTGAGGCTAAGCTGGGGCTGAAGGCTCCCAGGCAGGAGGAACAGCAGGTGCAAAGGCTCTAAGGCAGGAGACAAAACGAGGAAGACAGAAACTGATTCCCGGGCTGAGAGTGTCAGTGGCGAGCCACGGAAGGGTGAAGCTGCGTAGATCCCCATGTGCACTGTCACTGCATCGCTCTGGCTGCAGGATGCAGATGGACTGCAGGGGGCGAGTGGCCCTGGGGAGACCAGGGAAGGGCAGATCCTCCAGGTGGGAGACGATGGGGGCCTGGATTGGGGTGCTTGCTCTGGAGATGAATTTTCTACTTCTGTCCAAGAGGTGAAGACGAGGTTTAAAATCCACAAGTCAAGAGTCGATGGGATGTGAGAGGCGAGAGAGGAGCTGAGGGCCATGCCGGGTCTTTCACTGGTCGTGCTGGCTAGCGGTGTGCAGGTTGTGCGCCCTGGAATTGTGCAGTGCATGACGCTTGGCCAAGCTCAGCAGCTCTGGCGGGGGAGACCCCAGTTTGGACCTCGTGAGGCTGGCATGCCAGGGGAACGAGGCATCTGGGAGTGATGTCCAGGGAGCAACAGACTGTCAAGTAGGAATTTAGAGACAGAAATTCAGAGTCCTTGACTGAAAAGTGTAAGGGAGTATGGCAGGTGACCGTCCTCTGCATCGAGATGCCTGCCTCCTGTATTGTAAGCATTTTCTGCGCCTCACATGCGCGCTGAGCACACGTGGCACACCGTCTGTGGATGCAGGGTGAACAGCACTCCTGGGTTCTGGGCATGGGCTCCAGAGACACAAAGACCGTGCAGGACGCCTCCCAGAAAGGCAAGCACTCCTCTCGCAGCCTTCAGCAGAAGGGGAGGTGGCTGGAAGGCTTGGGGAGTCGCATTGTTCACCGTGTTCACTGTGGCCCCCTGGGGAGGTTTCGGCCTCTCCGCCCTTGGCACCAGGCGCGGCCGTCGAGAGGTGGGTGGAGGCGAGAGGAGCTTGTTTCCTGGCAGGAGCTCTGAGGGGCCCGCACACAATTTGCTTTGCCGCTGCCGTGCTGACTGACAGTGTCCCGGACAGAGGCTCACCCACTGCCCGAGTGCTGCAGAGGAGTCGTCCCGGTGCACGGCCACAGCAGCCCGGGACGGACCTGGAGCCTGAGCGAGACCAGCCTTCGTCGTCGTCGGCTGCCGAGATTGGGCTGTACGTCACTGCGGCACGAGCAGCCTGAACGGACCGATCCAGTCACTGGGCTGCCCAGGGCCAGCCGGGCTCAGGGGAACGCAAGCCCCACCCGGACAGGGGGCCAGCATTTGGGGGTAAAGTTAGGGGTCTTTAACCCTGATGTGAAGCAGCACACAGTGAGTGAAGTTAGCCCCCTTTGAGATAAGCTGCCCCAAGATACGACCAACCCGCACACGTCTCGTCCCACAGCCCAGCGAGGACACTGACGTGAGAGGTGCCCGCCCGGTGGTGCTTTGGAGCGGGGCCTTCAGTAAAGCGCCCTTCATAGAGCCCCACACTCACCGTCCCGTTAAATCCCCCCGGAGCCTGAGGCTGTGGGAGCGTCTGTCTCCTGCTCACACAGCTGAGATGTGTCGGGGATGGCATCTAGACACCGTCTGTCTGAACCAGAGCCCTTGCTCTCAAACGCTGAGAGACGCTCACTCTCAGAAAAGTACGTGAGGTTCAGCCCTTTACATGTCAGCCCATCGCATCCTCACAACAGCTCTAAGGAGCAGGTGCTGTTATGATCCTCGTTTCACAGATGAGAAAACTGGGGCACAGAGAGGTTAAGTAACTGTCTAAAGTCACACAGCTGGTAAGAGGCAGAGCTGGGATTCAAAGCCAGCCTTCCTGGCTTCAGAGCTGGTGCTCTTAATCGCTCTTTATATTTACTTTTGAAAACAAATTCTAGAAATATTTAGTGCATTTATATTGGTCTTCTTTCTTTTTCCCATCCTTATTGGGGGATAGTTGACAGATAAAAGTTGCATATAATTAAGGTGTACAACGCAATGTGTTGACACGTGTACACTGTGCAACAGTCGCCACAATCAAGCTAAGTAACACGTCACTCTTTAGTTTGGCAGCATCCCTGAGAGCTCCCACTAATAAGAAATTGTCCACATTACATGTCAGCTGTGGATTTTTGCCCCTTTTCATGTTTTTCTCACTTATCTTCATAACGACCCTAAGGGGTCAGAGCGATTGATCCCATGTAGCACATGGGGAAACTGAGGCTCAGAGGTTAAGCGAGATGCCTCTTGAAGGTTGGGTGGGAAGGGCAGCCGTGAGGGGTGGCCTTCCCGGGAGCCCACCCATGGTGACGCCCCTGTTTCCGGCTTCACATTGCCTGGACGTGGACAGTCGGACTCGAGTCTCGGGATTCGTCATCCTCGGCGGCTCTGAGCAGCCTCTGCAGCAGCAGGTGCTCTTTGATCCGTCCTTCAGCCTGTGTCTGAGCGGCTGCCGGGGAATCGGCTCCCCGTCCTGGCCGTGGTCTCGGACGCTCGCCTCCACAGCCCCAGGCACCTCTTCGTCAGCGGCCTGTCCCTTCCCGACATCTGCTTCACCTCCACCACCATCCCCAAGATGCTGGGGAACCACCTGTACAGGCGCCATCTCCTCCTCGGCTGGCCTGGCCCAGATGTATTTCTTCGTCGCCTTTGGGGCAGCTGACAGCATCCTTCTCTCGGTCATGGCTCACGACCGCTACCTGGCTCTCTGCTGTCCTCTGCACTACATGGCACCACGAGTGTCCTTCGTTGTGCTCTGCTAGTGGCGGGACCCGGATGTCAGCCAACCTACTCTCCATGGTCCACACTATCCTGATGAGCCCCTTGTCCTGTCGCACCAATAGGATCCCACGCTTCTTCTGTGACCCCAATGCCCTGATCAAGCGCTCCTGTCCTAACACCCAAGTCAATGAGATGCTGGTCTTGGTCCCGGGAGCCCGGGGGTTCTGGCCCCTTTCGTGTGCATCACGGCCTCTTACACACCAGCTGCTGTAGCTGTGTAGAAGGCGCCCTCGGCCCGGGAGAGCGGAAGGCGTTCTCCACCGGTGGCTCTCACCTTTGTGTCGTCTCTCTCTTCTTCGGGACTATCATTGGGTCAACTTTAACCCGGCATCCACGCACGCCCCCCAGAGGGACGTGGCAGCCATGGGGATGCACACCACGGTCGCCCCCATGCCGAGCCCCTTCACCTGCAGCCCGCGGAACCGGGACCCGAAGGGCGCCCTGGGAGGCTTCTCAGCGGGGGGCTTCGCTAAGCATCTCTGATGACTCCTTTTAGACCCAACTGCTTTTGAGATAAACGAATGCTTCCCAAGCTTAGAACTCTGGGTAGCTTTTCCCGGTCCACGGACACAACCTTAAATAACTCAAGAAGCAGTGTTCCCCATTTAATGCTTCCCGTCCTTCCGATCCCGCGCTGAGGACCCCCTGGCACGGGCTCCTGCGTCTCTACCGCGTTCTGGCTGCGTCCCTTGGGGAAGGAGCGGGGTCCCGGGCTCGCAGCTCCAGCAGGCGGCAGCCGCGCGCTGGAGTCCGGGCGGCGGTCTCCACCTCCAGGACATCCTCCTTTCACTGCTCTTCTGCGTCGGGCAGAGCTGGGCTGGGAAAGCGGAAAACGTGCTCTGGCGGCGGCTCACCCAGGTCCAGCGGTTCCGGTTTCTACTTCGGCAGCGGTCTATTCATTTGCAGGGAAAAACTGTACAGGCTTCAAAACCATTCAGCTGAAAGAAAACTGCTGAGTAAATGGTAGCATTGCTGGCACTCAGATGTGGCAAAATTTGCCTCGAATAACTGAGGAATGGGAGACACTGGATCAAACAGACCTCCCGTGCTGAGTGAAGAGCAGAAAGAGGGAATTTCTCGATGGTTTGGCCCTCTGGCTTTCAAACCCGCCAGACTTGGGGTCAAATGCTCCCCTGGCCCGTGCGTAGGCTGAGGGTCTCCTCTCTGCCCACTTTCCCTTTAAAGGTGAGTTCCTTCTTCGTTGGGGGTGCTATTCAACCTTTCCTTCCAGCCTGTTGTTGCAAGTCACTTAACTTCGCGTCTCAGCGATGCTGTTTTCTCACCTGTAAACTGGCCTTAGTGGTGGTACCCAGGTCCCCAGGAGGTTGTGAGCATTCCATCAAATAAAATATGTCACTTATCAAAGGACTCAGGGCATAGTAAGCACTGGATAGATCAGACTCCTGTAACTCAGGAAAGATAGACACACGAGTTCAAGGAGCTAAAGATGTATGTTAAGTGGAGTATGCTTGATCGTCATGAACAGTTTTTTTAAAAAAACAAGAGTTGCAAAGTTATTTGTTGAACTGATTTTTAAATGTTTTCAACTCTTTTCTCCTTTAATGGAGCTACAAGGCACTGAAAAAAGTCCCAAGAACTTGAGGTTTTGTCCATTCATGAGAAGCAGTGGGATTTGAGACAGAAGAAAACATCAACTTTGCAAAAACAAAGGTCATGTGTGCTTCTGAGTTAATGCCCACCTTTGTGCCAAGCAGAGACACAAAGTGTCTGTTTCTAAAGAGGCTTAGAGAGAGAAAGAATAAAGGAAATTGAGATTCCCTGAATGTAGCTTTTGCTGGAGAAACTTTGTCATGTTCATTTTTGAGGTAGTCCTTTCAACGAGTTCTACTGTTTCCCTCAACAAGCCTCCTCCCTCCCCTCCTGCCTCTGGACTCACCTCCACCGAGAGGTGAGCCTTTGACAATTTCCGTGTTGTAAACAGTCTCCCTGTGGCTGAAGTAAATAAAGAGACGCGCCATAGCACACTGTTATATACTGTTTCTTGAAGAACCTCAAGAATATAGATGATAAAATGTGAGAAAATACTTGGGAAGTGAAGGATGTTGACCATTTATTACCATTCGTCCATTTTAGACTTTATTAGTTTCACCTGCTAAATCTTTAAGCCAATTCTTCATCTCTAAGAACTTACTTCAGAGACTTCCAGATAGAAGGATCCATCTCCTTGTAATCTACGTTTGTATGAGACCTGTCATCCAGTGGTTTCAGCGCTAAGAACATCAAATTAAACTTCTCAGCAGTGAGAAGTGACAGAGTGAGAAGATGAGACTCCGCCCTAGATTTCCCTGATTTATTTAATTTTAAATTTGTGTGATTTACCTTTAATAAGAGCTGTGTTTAACAACCAGCTTGCAAAATTCCTGATAATTTAATAACTGGCTCTCGTGAGGGGGTTCGAGCCTCGTCCAGCACATCACTGACCACCTCCCTCCAACCCGTCCTCCCCCAGGTCATCTGATCACGGCACTCCCAGGATGAAAACGCCAGACGGACTCCCCAGACTTCAAGAGGAAGCCATAGCTCCCTACTGACATCCAGGGCTTCTCAACTCACCCCAACAAAATCCTCAGCTCTTTTCCATCTCTGCCCTCCCCTGCTCGTGCCCCTGCTCCAGCAGACTGCATTCAGGCTGCCAGTCCCACACTGCCCTCTAAAGGCGTCTTCAAGGCTGGGCTCTGTCCGCCTGTGACAGCCTCCTTTCCTCTCATTGCCTAAGTTCTACTCACGTGTTCAGACTCTCATCACCTTTCAGTATTTTGAACATGCCCTTCCATTCTCTCCTAGCCTGTAGGGTTCCTCTGAGAAATCCGCTGAAAACCTGATAGGGATCCCTTTGTACGTTGTTTTCTTCTGCCTTGCTGCTCCTAATATTTTTCCTTATCTTTAACTTTTGCCATTTTTACTATTATAGGCCTTGGAGAAGGTCTGTTAGCACTGATGAAGTTGGGGGGAAGAAAAAAGAATCTCATCACCCCTTTCTTGGGCATTTCCTGGTCCTGGACCCCACCCCGCCTGCCAGCTCAGTGCCTATCACACCATATTATAACTGCAGCTTTAATATTTTTGTCTTGTGCACAGACCGTTTTCTCCACAGGGGAAGGTATCTAGCTCCATTCATCTTTACACCTCGGTGCCAAGCATGCAGTAGGTGCTCAATAAATGCTTGCATATTTCTGACTTAGTGTGAGCATGTCTTTAAACTCAGACTAGTTCTTTTACTGTGCTGCTGGAACAGGTAAGATGCAAATTGTTGAAGCCAAAGTTATTCCTTCCATTCATATCATTCCTGATTTTTAAAAATCCTTCCCAGAGATTTTAAGGCCTTGATTTGTATACCTACTCTCATATCTTACTTTGCACATCCTTCCAGTGTGTCTAAATACTTCAAGACTCATTCCTTTGAGCTAAGATGTTAATATTCCCTGATAAATGCAAGTGCCAGCCCCTTATGGCAAAGATGACCATCCACACCTGGGTGTGAATTAGCATGGTGGAAAGCCATGGCCTTGAGGGACTAGGACCCCAGAAAAGAAGTCCTGGTGGGGAGAGAGAGGAGATTGGGAAGGGCGAGAATTCGATGCTGCTGGATGGAGGCACCATGGGTCTGCTCAGTCTTCCCGAGTTGTGGTCCAGGGGCCGGGGTTGGCTGGGCCACTGGGCTTTCATGAGGGGAGGGGTCACGTAGAGGACAAGAAGCTCCACAAAGGGGATCACCAACCAAGGGGATGAGTGGGAAAGGGACAGGCACTGCCTAGAACCATATTTTCTCACTTCTGTGTCTGGGGTGTGGGGCAAAGAGGTGCCTGACAGAATTAAGGCTGTAAGAGAAAGGCGACAGGATGGACTGCAGCATTTCCCTAAGCAGTTTTGCTGAGGTCCACCCTGAATGCAAACTCTGCCATGGACAGAGGCATGTATTTAGTGAGCGCTTACTGTGTGCGGGCACCGTGCCACAGGCTGGGGACACGCAGAGAATAGGGCAGACCCAAACTCGTGTGCAGGGGTCGACAAGTTGGCATTCGTGAATCAGAGGGATCAGTGACAGGGAAAATGCAGGGTGTTCTGGGAGCTCAGAGGGAGTACCTGACCCAGACCAGAGAGCGTGGAAGTCTTCCAGGGGGTGGTGACATCCACCCTGAGGCCTGAAAAATGAGTGGAAATGAGCCAGGCAAGGGAGTCATGGGGAAGGACTGCGATGTGCTTCTCATCTTCCTCCTGTTCCCGGTTTCACCCCTAGAAGTCTCCCTGAGTCACTCATCTCTATTCTCCTCATGACAATGGAGACCCCCTTTTGAGCACCTTCTGTGCACCACAAACCATGCTGAGGGCTTTATAGGCAGAGCTGATTGAATGCCCTTACTAGGGGGTAAGCTTTTACCCAAAGCAGCTGAAAACTTAGGTCCACACGAAAACCTGCACATGGATGTTTATAGCAGCTTTATTCATAAGGGCCAAACCTTGAAGCAACCAAGATGCCCTTCAGTGGGTGAATGGACACATATCCTGTGACACATCCAGAAAATGGAATATTATTCAGCGCTAAAAAGAAGCGAGCTATCAAGCCATAAAAAAAAAAAAAAAACATGGAGGAACCTCAAATGCACATTCTTGAGTGAAAGCAGCCCATCTGAAAAGGCTACACACTGTACGGTCCCCACTATCCGACCTTCTGGAGAAGGTGAGCTGTGCGGACAGTAAAACATCAGTGGCTGTCAGGGGTCAGGGGAGAGGGGTGAATGGGCAGGACACAGAGGATTTCTAGGGCAGTGAAAGTACTTGTGTGATGCCGTAATGATGGCTGCATCTCATCATACGATTGTCAACACCCAGAGAATTTACGCCGAGTGCAAACCATAGTGTAACTGTGGACTTTGGGTGATGATGACGTGTCAATGTAGCTTCACCCATTGTAACAAATGTCGCACTCTGGTGGGGATGCTGATAATGGGAGAGGTTGGGCGTGTGGGCACAGGGGGATAAGTGGGAAGTCCCTTTATATTTTGCTGTGAACCTAAAACTGCTCTAAAAAGAATGAAGTCTTAAAAAAAATAAGTTGAAACCCAACAAGAAATGTTTGCACAATATTTTTTTGTAGATTAAAGTTTGAGAGCTTTGCAAGCTTTTTCTGTAAATGGCCAGATGGTACAAATTGTTGACTTTGCTGGTCACACTATCTCTGTCACAACTACTCAAGTTGCTGTTGTGACACAAAGACAGCCACAGACAAGATGTCAACAAGTGGGCATGGCTGTGTTCCAATAAAACTTTATTTATAAACACAGGCTGCAGACCCACATACCCTAGTCTTTCACCTCTAAAGCTGTAGTATAAAAGCATAGGGAGAAAGCAAGGAGAATGTTTCTGATGGGAACAGTATTAAGGCACAAGAAACAGAAGGCAAAGGAAAAGATTGGTAGACAAAATTAGCATTAGAATCTCTAAAAACTGGCTGCAAATCAATGAGAAGAAGACGATCCAATAGGAAAAGGAGGAAAGGCTTTGAAGAGGCAGGTGGAAGAGAGGAAACCCACACAGCTAATGAGCAGTGGAGACATTCCACTCTGCCAGTGATTAGGGAAAACGCAAATTAAAGCGACGTGGGGACCACCGGGCAGCCATGTCCACAAAGTTAAGTTTCTCGCTGTCGAGCGTGAGCGAGGGTGTGGGAAACAGAGGCTCCACACAGGGGCTGGGATGCGAGTGAGCACAGCCACTGGGAGTCTAACGGCAATTCTTCTCAAATTCAAGAATCATGTATCAGGTGACCTGATCTTCTCACTGCTGATTCGCGCCTGAATCCGGTAATGCCGTGGCAGGAAAGGACACACAAGTACATGTCCTGCAGTATTCCCAATAAGGTGACAAATGGGAAGCCACTGAGGTTGTCTTAGTCAAATGTACACTGCAGACACTCATAAAATTGAATATTGAACCGAGGTGGTTCCATAACAGTGGTTCTGACCCAGGGGTATTTCTGCCCCCGAGGGGACATTTGGTGACATCTGGAGATGCTTTGTCAGGGCTGGGCTATGCAGGCTGCTGGCATCTGGTAGGTAGAGGCCAGAGATGCTGTTCAACAGCCTGCAACATACAGGACAGCCGCCACCACAAATGACCCAGCCCCAAATGTCAACACTGCCCAGGTTGAGAAACCCTGTTCTCTATAAACTAACATGGAGTTCATGCACCAAAGTGAGTAAAAAAGCAAGGTCACAGAAGGGCACCTACAGTATGGTCAGAACCGTGTTAAAACTCGCAGTGTGGAGAATGGTTTGGTGGTTTGTGAGAGTTAAGCATAGGGCCCCAAATCCCAAATTTGCAGGGCATTAGACTCTGCTGGAGCCCCTGAGAAGCTCAGGTAATTGACTCAGCCCCGGCAAGCAGGGAGGGAGGGAAAGTGAGCACACACTCTCCCTGAGGTGGCCCTCTCCCTCGCAGGGTCCCCAGGGGCCCAGCATCCCCATAGCAGAGGCAGAGGCAGTAGGGCCACAGTGAGCCGAGGCAGTGGGCAGGGCGCAGAGGCAGCATAAATAATGGCAGTCGGCCTCAGGCAAACCCCCCACCCAGCTGGCACCCTCAGGGCAGCAGGCTCCTTGCCTTGAGCCCAGCCCTCCTGAACAGCCCTCGCCTGCAGGGAAACACAAAGCCAGGGCTTCCTGCTGGGGTCAGGCAGAAGCAGGTGCCTAGGTGGGAGCCCCAGGTGAGTCCCTTCCCTGCCTTCGGCCTGACCAGGAGAGACCTGGGGAGCCAGCATCCACTCGGGACTCGGAGAAGAGCCACCTTGTTGATGCCACTCCTTGTGCCATTCGAGTCTCTGGGGTGCGGCTGCAGGCAGGGCTCCTGTCCTAGCTTCCCAGCTGTGGGATGATTGCTTTGCAGGCATTACCTTTTCTGGAGCTCTCCTTACCTTACTAGGAAGGTTCACAGCACAAGCGAGAAAACTGAGGTGCCGAGAGAGGGGAGCTGCCCCTCACAGTGACCCAGCGCAGCTGTCTGACTTTTCAGCTCTCTCCCTCTCTGTCCTGGCCAGAAACCAGCAGGAGAAGGATTGGGGGAAGGCTGGGAAAGAGGGACAAGAGGATTCAGGATGAGAGGCTCCACCCACCTCTGGGGTATGAAGCACGGGAGGCACCAGGGGGCACAGGTTGGTGATGGTAAGAAGTTAAGGATGAAAATAGGGAGAGAAAGGGAGGGAGGGGTGGCTGAGATGGAGGGAGGGTGCAGAGAGGGGAGCCAAACTGCTTCACCAGAGACAGCGGCACGTGGGCAACCAGCTAAGGCCAGATGAGGTCTGAGAGACAAGAGAGGCCTCGTCTGTGGTCTCAGCCAGGGGCAGTGCGGCCCCGGAAGACTGTTTGACAGTGTGTGAGGATACTTCTCATTGTTACGATGGGCGATGCTACTGGCATCTATGGGTGCCAGGGACTCTGCTCAACGTCCTACAACGCAGAGGACCGCCCCCACCACAGAGTGTGATTTGTGCCCCTAGTGTCCCTAAGCTGATGGAGGGAAACCCAGCCTCAGGGGCATATGCGGGCAGGACATGTACATGGATGGGGATGTCACCTGAGTCCCTGGGTGGGGAGTAGGCCCCTCCGTGGTTCCTCCAAGGGCCAGATAGCAAGATTGCACTGTCTCTCTCTGGGGCTGGTCCCTTTACTCACAGACGAACCTGCTAGGTGATCCTGGTGGATCAATGTTAGGAGACGGTAGTCTCCATCTCTGCCGTCCTGCTCCCACGCCCATGATGGGTCTATGTCTGTCTGTTTACTTCGAAAAAATGGAGTCAAGAGAGTTGTTAGAGCAGTTTTAGGTTTACAGAAAATTGAGCATATAGTGCAGAGAATTCCCGGATATGCTCTCTTTCTCTCTGCCCGCAGTTTCCCCTGTTATTAGTGTCCTGTGTTAGTGTGGTCCCTGTGTTACAGTTGCTGACCCAGAATTGACACATTATTATTAACCAAAGCCCACAGTTTACATCAGGATTCACTCTTGATGTTGTACTTCCTGTGAGTTTTGACAAACGCACAATGTCATGGATATGCCATTACAGTATCACACGGAATAGTTTCTCCACCTTAAAAAGTCCCCTGAGCTCCACCTGTTCATCCCTCCTCATCCCTGAGCCCCTGACAACCAGCGACACATCTGTTTCCAGACTCCCTGGTTTGCCCCTTCCAGACTGAATGGACGCCCCTCTTAGCTGCGTCCTGCATCCCCACCATTCCAGAGGGTGGTACGTGCGGCCCTGGGCCACCTCCCCAGGACGTGGGGGTCTCTCATCTTCTCATAGTTCTCCTCCCATTCTTCTTGGTGCCTGTGGATTTCTGCACTCTTGTTTGTGTGAGGAGGCAGCGTGTGAGTGGAAGAGCATGGTGAAGCTGGCATCTCCATGGTCTGGGAGTGACCTCTCACATTCGTTAACAGCCACCAGCAATGGTGAGTGTAACAGAGAGGTTAGGAAAAGACAGGCCTTGGGGCCTATCAGAGTTAGGTTCAGATCCTGGCTCTCCCACTCCAGACCCGTGGTTTCTTGGGCAAGTGATGTGTCTTCTGTGGGATTCATCTGCCACATCTGCAAATTGGGGGTCATGGCAGGTGCCTCATAGTGATGGGGTGAAGATTTGGTAGGAAACGCTTGAGCACAGGCTTTGTCCACAGCTCACATCCAACCAAGGGTAGCTATTCCCATCAAGACTCAAAACCCACTGCCAGGGACAGATGAGTCTCCACATGACAGGTTATGATGAGGGTCACAACAAAGTTAGGAGCAAGGAGTTTAAACTCACTCGGGAATCCTTCTTTTGGAAGCACCCAGGAATGAGTGTCCAGATATGCTCTCAGAAGAGGGTTTCCAGGAGGGCTGCACAGACGAGGTGACCTTTCAGCTGAGTCTCAAAGATAACCAGGCATTGCCAGGTGGAGAAAGAGGGGAAACAGGATCTGGGCAGAGGGAGCTTCCCCAGGAAATGCAACTGCATTCTCTAGATCATTGGTTCTCCAGGGGTGGGTGACTGTCCCCCATGGGGAGAGTGGCAATGTCTGGAGACATTCTTGGTTGTCACGACTGAGCAGGGGCTATTGGTGTGCAGCTGGTGGAGGCCAAGGATGATGCTCAACATCCTACAGTGCACAGGACAGCTCCCCACAGGAAAGAATGATCCCGACCCAGATGTCACGAGTCCCACGGTTGAGAACCCTTGCACTAGACATTGGAGAGAAAGGGAAGGCTTGTGAGCACAACCCCACGACCCCCTTTTCAGCCATTCAGCCTATTCTTGGAGCCTCTGGTTTCCAAGTCCTTGGCTTTGACTCACCGGCTAAGATCCCCGAGTAGCAGGACTGAGTGGGGCTGTGGGGGCCACTGTTCCGGGGACCTACGGGCTTGTGCTGACTCAGACGTGGAGGAAAGATGCAAGTGACTCCAGGGGAGGGAGGCCAGGAAACTCTGGACACCTGTGACATTTGGGGAGGAAAGCCTCCAGGCACCAGTGTGCCTGGTCCCCCTTCGTGTCTCATTATCAACTGTCAGGGCTCGATCAACAACCTGAGCCCACTGAAGAGGGAATTTGTGACTTTTTTCTTATTTTTGAAATTATGGCAAAATATACCTAACATAAAACGTACTTACATTAGCCACGTTATAACTCACATTTCAGCAGCATTAATTATATTCACGACGTTGTGCAACCACCACCTCTACTTAGTTCCAGAACTTTCTCATCACCCTTAAAGGAGACCCAATGCCCCTTAGAGGTGACTCCCCATTCTCTCCGTCCCCCAGCCCCTGGCAACCTCTGACATGCTTTAAACAGCTACATGAATGTTCACAGCAGCATTGTTCACAACAGCAAACAACCGGAAACAGTGCAAACGTGCATCAGCTGAAGCAGGGGTGGACAAGGTGATGCATCAGTGCAGGGGGATATTGTTCAACCAGGAAAAGGGATGAAGTGTGATATGTGGTGCAGCATGTACGAGCTCAGAAAACATCACGTTGAGTGAAAGAAGCCACATGCATTAGGACAATATTGTGTGATTCCACTTAGAGGAAACGTCCAGAACAGGCAAATCCATAGAGACAGAAGGAGACTGGTGGTGTACTGCCTTTTAAACTTTATACTACCTAATAAACACAGTTCATTTAGTAATACCTATGTGGTGGGGCCAGCCCACTGGCAGAGTGATTAAGTTCACCCCTCTGCTTTGGCAGCCCGGAGTTCATGGGTCTGGACCCTGAATGTGGACCCACACACTGCTCATCAGGCCACGCTGTGGCAGCACCCCACATTAGAAATGGAGGAGGATTGGCACGGATGTTAGCTCAGGGACGATCTTCCTCACCAAAAAGAATAAATAAATAAAGTAAAATAGCTGTTATTCATAAAGACGCATCAGAATCTCATCAAATTGAAGGGATGTACTGAGCACATACCACGTGCATTTGATCACTTAATGCACTGATTTAACTATCCTAGGCAGCCCCTACGGGGGGCCAGGTCACATTCCAAGAACAACTCCTTTACTTCTCACAACCTCTCCTGGGTAGGTCAGGGGAAATGGAGGTACCGAGAGGGGAAGAAACTCAGTCAAGTTTACGCAGGAGGCAGAGCAGGGATTTGAACTCAGTTGGGGTGACCCCCATGTTCCTCTGTTTGGCAGCTGTGTGGCATCGCCTGAGAACACAGAGATGTGCCTCATGGGGGCTGGGAAACAACCAGAATGTTATTTCTAGTCTCCTGCCTCTGTTGCCCTGCACGGATGACTCCAGAGGAAGAATATGGGTGATTCAGATTAAGTTAGAGATGCGCCCTGATCCAAGGAGTCGTATGCGTGGGGCAGGGACGTTTCACAGTGTCTGCAGCTGTGGAACGAAGAGGACTTCTCAGAAGGGAGGAGGAGGGCAGAGCAGCCATGGCTGGAAGGTCCAGGGAAGGAACATTTTCTTTTTTAGAGGCATCCTTGAGAGATAGTGCAAGGTATAGTCTTAGGAGACAGCCCAGCCACGGGTTCAAGTCTTGGCTCTGCCATTGTGACAGCTCCACCTTGAGTAAGCTGTGTACGCTCTCTGCAGCCTAATATTCCTGAGTATGCTCAGGATACTGAAAATGCGGGTGATAAAGACAGCACCTTCCTCACTGGGATGATAGAGGAGTAAATCATACGAGGCACTGAATGGGAATCAATCAATGCTAGCAGTCATTTATCAGGAGCACCTGATGACCATTCTCCATCCAGCAGCTGACCTCTCGCTGTCACACCTCACCCCAGGCACAGCCTCCATGCAGGGAGCCAACCTCTCAGCAGTGAGCGAGTTCATCCTTATCGGCTTCTCCACTTTCCCCCACCTCCAGCTGGTGTTCTTCCTGCTGTTCCTCCTGATGCACCTGTTCTCTCTGCTGGGGAACCTGCTCATCATGGCCACCATCTGGAGCGAGCGCAGCCTCCACACGCCCATGTACCTCTTCCTGTGCACTCTCTCCATCTCCGAGATCCTCTACACCTTCACCATCATCCCACGAATGCTGGCTGACCTGCTCTCCACCGTCCACTCCATCACCTTCACAGCCTGTGCCAGCCAGATGTTCTTCTCCTTCACTTTCGGGTTCACCCACTCCTTCCTGCTCACCGTCATGGGCTATGACCGCTACGTGGCCATCTGCCACCCTCTGCGCTATAGTGTGCTCATGAGTCCTGGTAGCTGTGCCTGCCTAGTGGCCTGGTCCTGGGCTGGTGGCTCAGTCATGGGGATGGTGGTGACAATGGCCATTTTCCACCTCATCTTCTGTGGACCCAATGAGGTCCACCATTTCTTCTGCCACGTGCCACCACTGTTGAAGTTGGCCTGTGGAGCTGATGTACCATGGGTGGCCAAGGGCGTGGGCCTGGTCTGCATCACTGTCCTGCTGGGCTGCTGTCTCCTCATCCTCCTCTCCTATGCCTTCATCGTGTCCACCATCTTGAGGATCCCCTCAGCTGAGGGCCGGCACAAGGCCTTCTCCACGTGTGCGTCCCACCTCACTGTGGTGGTCGTGCACTACAGCTTTGCCTCTGTCGTCTACCTCAGGTCCAAGAGTCCCCAGTCTCTGGAAGGAGACACCCTGATGGGCGTCACCTACACGGTCCTCACGCCCTTCCTCAGCCCCATCATCTTCAGCCTCAGGAACAAGGAGCTGAAGATCGCCATGAGGAAGATCTTCCTCAGCAAGATCTACCCAGAGAAAATGTGATCATCTGGGAGGAATTCCTTGGAAATAGCTAAACTGGGTTACCAGATGCTGCCATGAGAAGTGGCACCCTGTAAACACATAGGAACCTATTTATCTGATGCCTTAAGGTTTAAAAGGAGCCTCGTAGGCGGCATCTAAACATACCAACATTGGTTAAACAATGTCAGGAGCGCATTTGTGGTGGAGAAATGTGTGAGATTTTAACACACAGAAAATTAGATTTCATAATTCCTGCCCACTGCGGGACACTTTGTCAGGTAGCATTACACCTGGAACCTGATCTTCTGCCAGAAACCAGGTTGGTCTGCTTACTCCCACCACCATAAATCCAGATTACAAAGAGAATTGGAAGAAGCCAGACCCAACCCTCTTCCAAGCAGCAACAGGTAAATACAACATGGGTAGTATAAAGCTACAGAAGACCAAGGCAGGTTATAGCAGAGGAGAACAAAACACCCCAATTTTCAGCATTGCACAGCTCTGTGCAGTAGCAGTTAGAAACAGTATTGAGCAGACTCACAGAAAAAGTTGAGGAAATCCCTACATTTCAAGTGTGAATTTTGAGCTGTTGTGGAGAGAAAGAAAAGTCTCTACAGTTCAAGGAAAAAGTCCCACCACGAGAAGTTGCTGGCTGTGTTACAGAGTTATGGGGCACACTGGCCAGGCAGGAACGCTGTGTTGAGGCCCAACAGTGAGAGCAGAGCCCAGGATGAAGGTGTGTGCCATGGTCACACAGCCTCAATGATCTTCCCTTTCTCCACAAGGGGGGACTTGCGGTTGAGTGCACTGAATAGTGTTTATAATTCGTTGAAAGTTTGTGTATTTAGGGGAAAGACAGCTACCACATGATGTCACCTATGTCTAAACAACCCGCCTCATAAAAGTAAAGTAGAATGGTGTCACCAGGCATGGGGGGTGGGAGAACCAGGGAAATGCTGTTTAAAGGGACAGATTTGAAACCAGTAGACAAACAAGCCCAGGACATCGAACGCACAGCACGGTGATTGCAGACAGCAATACCGTATCATAAATCTCAAAGTTGTTAAGAGACTAGATCCTAGTTGTGCCCACCACGAAAAAGAAAAGACAATTAGGAGACGTGGTAGAGACGCTAGCCGGTGCTACAGCGGTAATCACATTGCAGCATATAAATGAATTCAATCAGCACGTTGTACACCTTGAACTCACACAGCGTTAAATGTCACATATTGCAACTAAAAAGAGGTTTCCCTGACAAATTTGTTTCTCAATATGAATGTATGCACTTATTTTAGAAGAGGAATTTGTAATAACACTTAATGGACACCAGTTTATGGTGATACTGTTGTACTCAACAACAGATGTAATTAAAATGCACAAGCAATAAATAAATGTCAAAGTTAACAAAATAGAAAATACGTGTATTCCTGTTGAAGTTGAATAGTAAACTACACATTGGTTGTCCTAAAGTTGATTCAGTCTTTCTGTACGACTTGAGCAGTAAAAACGTCGCATGTCAACATGAAGTGGGAGGACATGGGTAACAATTTCCGTCAAGACTGGGAACCCAGAGCACTGTCCTTGCAGAATACACGATGTACTGCATTTTCGTTACATCGTCGTCTCACTACAGCCTCACATCATCTCATTACAGCCTCACAACAGGGCGTAAGGGCAGGTAAACTCACGTCCACCCCATTTGACAGAGGGGAAGCTGGGGAAACGGTTGCATGACTCATCCAAGATCAGGCAGCCTAGCAGAGCCAGGCTTCCAATGAAGGTGTTTACTGAACCCCAGTCCTCCCCACCCGCTGTTTCACACGTGGTCTTCCTTTAGTGGGTTTTGTGGATCTGCCATCCGGGGAGTCTAGCCCATCCTCAAATCAAACAGCCTGGCAACCTAAGAGTCTTTCATACCACAGGTGGGCAATTGCAACCTGCCATGCCCTGGAGCGTGCATCCTAGGGAGGCTGGTGGAGTATGTCTACAGATTGAGGCCTGCTGCATGATTTTAAACTCAGCTTTGGTCTTGCAGGGATTCCTGCAGAATGCTTTCACACTGATCCAAGATGCTCCTCTCTCTGGCAGCAACGCCAATCGAGACAAGAATACAAGCTGGCCCTTTCATTTGCTTCATTAAAGGCCAGTTTGGCCTCGGATCCTTCTGGGATCCAAATGGAAAGAGAAGCTGGATGGTGGTGTGTACCCACAATGAGCTGGGCCCCCAATGTCTTATGCTAACTTATTGTGGTCCCTCAGGCCATCAGCCTCCTGAGGTCAGGAAGTGTGTCCGTGTTGCTCACCATCCCACCCAGCACCAACTTGGTACTTGGAAGATACAACTGATTAACAAATGTTTCTTGGCTGGACCAGTGTAATCCTCACAGTGCAGCAAACCAGTGGGAAATGGTGTGCGGGGAGCTGTGTTTGAGGTCAGAGTGACCTGGGTTTAAATCCTGCTTCCCTTTTCTCACTTAATTAGATCGACACTTAGAGATATATTCCACATCTGTGTCAATAAAAGGATGTTCAGAGCAGGGACATTTTTGATTGGAAAGCATTTCATATATGCGTTGATAAAGGCCTCTTAAGCAAATGTGGGTTCATTTGTACAGTGGAACCCAAGGCATCCAGTAAAACCATTCAACCCTTGGACTTCATCAGCGTCCCTCTCTCCCTGGGAATCCCATGCTGTATGGTGGCCTCATGAATCTCTGCACACAGCTGATCCCCAAATTGTTATCTTTATCCCCATAAAGCTGGCTACTCAACATCTCTGCATAGGGATCTGGTAGGCATCTCAAATTTAATGTGCCCAGAACCAGCTTTTGGACATTTTCTTTGTTGTTATTGTGCTCTCTCTCTCTCTCCCTCCCTCCTTCTCCCTTTCTCTATCTCTTTCCCCTCCCTCTCTCCTCTCTCTTCCTCCACCCCGCCCTCATAGCCTCCTTCTCTCTCCACTCTCTTTCCTCCTCCTTCTCCCCCTCATCCTCACCCTTCTCCTCCTCTTCCTCCCAGTCTCTCTCTCCCTCACACACACACACACACACACGCACACGCACACGCACACACACACGCACACTCCTTCCTCCCGCAGTCTTTCCTATCTGAGAAAATAGCAACCCAATCTCAGTTCCTTGGAGGCACTTCTGCTCAAACAGCAGAGAGCCCTTCTCTAACCATAGCAAACAAAATAGAAACTCCCCTGGCCATGTCCCTTCTCTCTTGTTCTGCTTTATTTGTCTCTCATGTGCTTCTCACCACCTCGTGTAAATCTGCTGATCAGATATTGTCTGTCTCTGCCTTAGACTGCGGCTTTGAGGAAGTCATGGACTCAGACCATTTTGTCCACTGCTGTGTGCCTCCGTGGCATATGGTAGGCTCTCAAATATTTATTAAAAGAATTAATTTGGAAGAATGAGGATAATTGAAACTAATCATGAGGTACAATTTTTATTCATCCAATTGGATGGACAAAAAAATTTCAGTTTTGTTAACACTTGGAGCAACTGTGGGGAAACTGGCTCTTTCATACGATATGGAGTGTCCTCAGGCAGGTCACTTGCCTCTGAGCCTACCCTGTAAGAAAGCAAAAGAACCTCCCTTCTAAGACAGTCATGAGACTGAAGCAAGACAGCGCTTGAGAAGGGCATAGCACAGTGCCTGGCATGTGCACATCCTGAGTAAACAGTAGTTAGGGTGATATTATAATTTTGAGTTTGGCTGGACAAGGGTGGGATCAGAGGGAGAGGCGTGCATCGGAAATGACCAACTGGAGTCACAGATTTGATGTGTCTGTCTGGGTTGTCAGCGAGGTCGAAGGTGCGGGGCCTCAGTGGAGATGGTGGTGGTCCAGCAGTGGGTGCCGTTGGGAGAGGTGCTACTCCAGTGAGCTTCCTGACCTGCCCCTCTTCTCCCAGAATTCCCCTCCCCAGGAACAGTCTCCTCTCTGGCTCCTAGCATCCGTGTGAATGGTCTGCGTGACTCATCGCCATGGTGACAGCTGATTGGGAGGGAGCCAGGTGAGAACTTGCTCTCTCGGGAGACAGAGAGATGCTGTGACCTGCAGGTAGGGCTGTGCAGTGGTTAAGTGATGAAGCAGCGTGCTTGGTTAAATCACATCCCATCTCCTAGCCTCAGTTTCCCATTATTAAAATGAGTTTAATAATAATGTGGCCTCTTGTAGGATGGTTCTGGTAGTTAAATAACATCATCTGTGTAGGGAAATTGACAGTGACTGGCACACAGTAAGCATTCATTAAATGCCAGCTTTAAAGGTCGACTTAACAAGTACTTGTGCCATCTGCGCCTCAAATCCTGTGGTAGTTTTGGGAGTGCAGAGAGGGCCCACTGCTGTTCCCGGCCTTGGAAGCGTTTCCATGGTGCTTGCTGGGCTGACACACAGAGAAACACCAGGGCTGTCACCAAGACATGGGCCAAGTGCTAAGGGCCACCAAGAGCGGTGACTGCACAGCTCAGGTCACATCAGCCAGGTCTCCCTCCTCTGTACTCCAGGGGCCTCACCAGTGCCCCCCAGGGTACAACGCGGAAGGTTCTGGAGATGGTTTTGGTTGTTGCAACTGAAGGACTGAAGGAGGGGGACGTGCTACAATGTCTGGTGGGTCAAGGCCAGGGATGCTGCTCAACCTCCCACAGTGCGCAGAGCGGACCCCACCACGGAGGACGGGTTGTCCCCAAATGTCAACAGTGCCGAGGATGGTAAACCCTGCAGCAGTGACCAACAAACATTTATTGAGCACTGACAGTATGCCCTGCACGTCTTTAGACTTCACTGGGGACACAATATTGAACTGATTAGACATGACCCAGATGTTTGCAGTTGAGAGGGAGGATGTGAATATTAAACAGATAATCACAGTAATTGCTGTATATGATAAATCATGCTCAAAGCCATGGGGAAAAGAAGTGAGTTGCTACGAGGGCTTCTAACAGGGGTGGTGACCCAGCATAGGGAAATCAGGGAAGGCTTTCCTGAGGAGGTGTCTTCTGAAGTGGGATCCAAGGGTGTGTGGGAGTAAGCCAGGGGCAGGGTGTTCCAGGTAGCGGCAGAGGCACATGCAAAGCTCCCGGGGTACAAGTGTGCTTGGTTTATTGCAGGAACAGGAGCTAGTGGGGCTGCAGAGGTGGGGAGGGCAGGAGAATAAAGTTGGCAATGAAGCACAGACCCAACCACACGAGGTTTGTGCTGCGTCCTAATGGTGTAAGCAGAGGGTGATTCTTCAGATACCCTTTAGAAAGATCCCTCTGGCTGCTGGACAGAAAGCCTGGGGGGCTGGGCTGGAGGAGGAGGAAAACATCCTTGAGACAGGACTGGACTTTCATCCCCAGCAAGGGGGTCGGGGTCCTCATTTTGGAAGAGCAGAGCAAGAGTAGTGAAGGCAGCAAAGTGTATCTCTCAAGCTGGCTTTTGCCTCCAGCAGCTAGCATGGAAACGCTTGGCTCCAATTAGTGCAGGAGGGGCTCCCCTGACGTCTGGAGATCTGCCCATCGACAGCCCTTCTCTGTGCTCCAGGCCTTTTAACCACCTCTCTGGGCTCTGTCCCCACCTTGGAGATACCCAAGAATGTGGCTACTAGGGGACCATTAGCAATGAATGGCAGACAGCTAGGAATGCAGGGGGTAGGGCAGCTTCAGAAAGTGGAAGCTGAATAATGGAGGGAAGGACAGGGCCCCTTGGGGTGGGGTCTCCACCCCTGTGGTGTGCAGGGCATCAGCCCTGGACCCTGGTTGCATTCACACTGACCTTTGGGAGCTTGTCCCTGTTTTCCTCCACCAGAGAGCTAATGATGGCTCCTAGTTTTTGGTCTTTTGCAGGGAAAAGAAATGCAAGGTTATTTTGGGGTCTCAGCGTGGGGAGAGTCTGGCATGATCAGGACTAGGGTCAGGTAAATGAGGCCCCCGCCATACAACCAAATTCAAGGGGCCACCACAAAATTCAGTGATCAAGACAAATTATGTTTAATGTAATATTTAAAAAAATCAAAATTAATGCAAGAAATTCCCAATGAACAACATATCAACATTTTAAATAAAGATGGGATGCAACGCTGACTCTAATAAAAATGTTAGATAATAAGAAGTGCTGTCGAGGATGTGGAGAAATCAGACCGTCCTCCAATGCTAGGGGGGATGTACAACGATGCAGCCACTTTGGAAAACATGTATCATTTCCTCAAATGGTTACGCACAGTTATCACACCAGCCATAAGTTCCACTCCTAGGTATAAAGCCCCAGATGAAAACGTGTCCACACAAAAACCAGCACGCGAATACTTAGAGCAGCATCACTCACGACAGCCAAACCATGGAAACAACCCGAGTATCTATCATCAGATGAAGGGGTAGACAAAATGCGATATATCCGTAGAATGCAATATTATTCAGCCTTAAAAGGAAATGAAGCACTGATCCATGCTACAACGTGGATGAATCTTGAAAACGTTACACTGAGCGAAAGAAGCCAGTCACAAAAGCATAAATATTGTATGATTCTATTGTGTGAAATGTCCACAACAGGCAAATCGATAGAGACAGTAGATTAGCACTTACTTAGGGCTGGAGGGAGGTGGGGAAAGTTGGGTGATAGCTGAAGGGTACAGGGTTTCTCTGGAGGTGATGAAAATGCCCTGAACTGACTGTGGTGATGATTACACGTATCTTTGAATGGACGAGTTACATGGTGTATGAATTGTATCTCCTTAAAGCTGTTTCTCAAATCCCATACCTAGCTGATGATAATGCTCAAAACACTGGAGCTATTACCAGCATAACTATTATCAAGGAAAGAAGAAAGGAGGAAGGGGCGGAGGGAGGGAGGATGGAGGAGGAGAGAGAGAGAGAGAGGGAAAGTTACTCTGTCTCCGACACAGATGTCCGGCTTCATCTTTGAGCTAAAGCGTCTGCAGACCAGCGGTCCCCAATCTTCTCTGCAGATCCTGTAGAGCACGGTCCCCACAGTGTCACCCCCAGACCACCAGCAGCATCACCTGGGGTCGTGTTAGAAATGCAGATCCTACAGCCCCTTTCAGACCCTCTGGGGTGGGCCCAGCAACCTGTGACTTAGCCAGCCCCCAGCTGACTGTGATGGGTCCCCAAGTTGCAGACTCGCACTGGCCTCACTCCTGCCACAGAGAACGCACTCAGCCGACCCCGCACTGCATCCCTGCACCTCCCTGGCTTTGTGACCCTGGACAAGTCCTGAACCTCATTGTGTCCCTTTCCTCAGTTAAAAACGGGGTGTAACCCAAAAGGGCTGCCTGTCTCTTCTCGGGCCCCCTTTTTGAGGCAGAGCCAGCCTATGGATGCACATCCCCCCAGTATCTGACTCTACAACACATGAAAGAGAAGTGCGTTTTCATTGGGGATTTTGAGGGAGTAGGGGAAGAAGATTTACATCGAGTACTCTAAGGCAAGCTTATAAACCTTATAACGTGCCCATTTCCTACCTGCTCTTTCCTCGAGTGTCTTCACCAGTCACTGGCCCATCACCTCCCCTGGTTCCTGGTCAACTGGCAGCAATTGGGCATTTCTTCCTGCCCCTCCCATTTCCCTCAACGCAGCCACCACTTCCTCATCCCTCTCTAGGTCTTTGCCCCATCTCTCTACACATTTCTTTTCTCACAAGGAGAAGTTCAGATCCCCCCCTCCCTCTGCAAGTTGCATCCTTAGAGCATCTTCAGCTCAGCCAACAAAGGCAACTTATAGGAAGACAACCCCTTCCTTCTAAAATGTGATGAACTGAAAATGAAAACTAATTTTCCCCATCAAAAATGCGTTCCTTTCCTCAACACGACAGTCATGATGAGAAACATGAAGTGTCTGAAGCACAGATCACAATCCGTGGTATACAGCAGGTGCCGACTCACTGTGCTGTTGGTGTCATTGTTTTGAGTAGATCAAGCACCCCTCATTCACACATTCAAGAGAAACCATGCACACAGGTCCCCAACACAGCGATGTGGGCATCCCGTCCTCCACGGACAACCCACTCTCAGCACAGGGGACAGAAGGAAGTCGACACACCAGGCCAATCTTGGGGAAGCTGTCTCCCCCATGAATCCTGGAGGAATGAGGTCATCCAGCCTGGGGGAAAGGAGATAAAACAGAGATCTAGAATTTACAGAGTGCTTGTAGGGGGAGGAGGAGAATTCACTGACAGGAATCATCACAGTGAAGCATAACTCTTCATCTTTTACAGATGGAAGACTGAAGTGCCTCCACCCGCCACATCCCCTGCCACAAAACCAACCACTTCCGGAGTTCTGGGGAAAGCAGGAAGGGCTTCCTCATGCGATCTTCAGATCCTTGTTCCTGAGGCTGAAAATGATCGGACTAAGAAAGAGGGTGAGGACTGTGGCCATCAGGGTGTTACTGTCCATAGAATGAGGGCCCTTGGGCTTGAGGTAGATGATGGAGGCAAAACCGTAGTGCAGGACCACCACAGTGAGATGGGACACACATGTGGAGAAGATCTTGTGCCGGCCCTCAGCAGAGGGGATTCTCAAGATGGTGGACATGATGAAGACATAGGAGAGGAAGATGAGGAATGAGCAGCCCATCAGAGCCGTGACACACACCAGGATCACACCCAAGGTGACAGAGGATGTATCCCTCCCACAGGACAACTTCAGGAGGGAAAGCACATGGCACCCAAAATGGTAGATCACATTAGACCCACAGAAGGTGAGGTGAAACACGATCAATGTCACCATCATCCCCATGACTGAACCACCAACCCAGGACCAGGACACAAGACGGACACAGCCTTGGGTGCCCATGAGCACATTGTAGCGCAGAGGGTGACAGATGGCCACATAGCGGTCATAGCCCATGATCATGAGCAGGAAGGAGTGGGTGAAGCCAAGCATGAAGGAGAAGAACATCTGGCTGGCACAGGCCACAAAGGTGATGGAGTGATGGGTGGACAGCATGTCCACCAGCATGCGAGGGGTGACAGCCACAGTGAACAGAATCTCAGAGATGGAGAGGGCACACAGGAAGAGGTACATGGGCGTGTGGAGGCTGCACTCGCTCCAGATGGTGGCCATGATGAGCAGGTTCCCCAGCAGCGTGAACAGGTGCATCAGCAGGAAAAGCAGGAAGAAGGCAGGCAGGAGATGCTGGCGGAAGGTGGAGAGGCCAAGGAGGATGAATTCAGTCACCGTGCTCTAGTTCTGACCAGGCAAGGATGCTGCATCTGCTCAGATCAGAAACAGAATGAAGCCCAGTCGTTAAAACATAGGCTCTAACACAATTTAAATGACAATTTAAGAGCTCTCAGGTTTGAATAAGTTGCTTAGCTTTTCTGGGTCCCACAATATTCATCAGCCAAATGGAGGAAATGTTAATAGTTTTTACCATGAAGCATTGTGATAGGGATAACATGAGATCACTCTATTAAGCACTGAAAACAGGGTCTGACTACTAAGTGTTTTTGCTAACAGCGACTAAATTGCTGAAAAGTCCCCATATTTGGAACCATTAAAGAGGAGACACAGATGGGCAGCATCACATTCTCTTGAATAGTGTTCCTGTTCTAGATCATATATTTGGATTTGGCAGTTCAAAGAAAAATTCTCTGAGAGTCTTGTCTTTTGATTATTTAAGCTATTTACATTCTTTTTAGTACTGTTTTATTGGTACTTACTTCTGAAATCTTATTTCATATTTCATATTTTGCATTTACTATTCTATATAAACTGAACAGAAAGTTTGACAATAAAATGATGGACAAATATATGCCAGGCATAATGCATCAAAGGAAAGCTGAGGCAGCAATATCAAATACAGACAAAATGGAATTTAAGGAAACAACAAACATAATGTCTCTATTACCATAAGTCATTACCGACAAGCAGAGTTCCTGGAGAATGGCCTGGCATGGAAGCAAGCCTAGGACAGCCTTGCTGCTGTGAACTAGAGCTTTCTCTGAGTAATGGGTGATGTTAAAAGGATACAGGAACCAGAGAGAAAACGTGCCCGTTGGCCAAAGCTATAACAATTTCAACATCAGAAGGAATTATCATTGTTTGGAGGATGGAGTAACAAGCTAAATGACACTGAGAGGAGCAATTAGACCAATCTAGGAAGTGGAGTATTCCTCAGAACAGTCGGTCGTGCTCGTCAACAAATCAGGGTTATGAAAAGGATGGTGTGAAATTCAAGAGACGTAACAGTATAGCATACTAGATTGGATCCTGATTTAGATCAATTACCTGTAAAGTGTTTTTAAGGCAATAGAGAAAATGTTGTTCATGGTATGAATGTATGATTAGGTGTGAAACATTTTAAGGAATTATCACTAATTTATTTGTTAATTCTAAGTGTTATCTTGTTATTTTGGATATGAAGGAAACTATTCTCAGTTTTAAAATGCATACTGAAATTTAAAAATTACACAAACACACCAAGGACTAAAGGATAATATTTTATAAAGGTTAGAAGAACATTTAAGCAAGCAGCATAAATATCGTTAATGAATATAACAATATACCCTGGATATTAAGTAACAAATGGTCAACACAACTTCAGTGAAACACATATAAATAGAAGGAGCTAAATCAATAATAGACAGATTAATATTAGGATTAGAAATTTTAACAGAGTTCGGAAATGCAGTTTGTGAATTATTAATGCAGTTAATAATTTTCAGACAATTGCTTTTGGATATATTTAGAGTGCTCAAAAAAGAAGACTAAACATTCTTTCCAGGACATAGAAGACTTCTACAAATATTGGCCTTGTGTTAGGACACAAAAAAATCCTTCATCAATTGCAAAGTATAAATATTATACAAGCTATGATACCCATAAATAGAAATCAATAGAGAAGGAACAGCTTTTCAAATCCTACATGTTTGGAAGCTAAATTTTTTATTAAATACTCTTTTGTTTCAATAGTAAATCTTAAAATAAATTAAGAAATAATAATTAGATAATTTGAGCATACAATATTAAATTTTTAAACAAAAACAGTACTATATGAAAAATATAGATTTACATACATTTTCCAGAAACCTTATGAGAACAAAATCGTGTGCAATAAAAGCAGAATGAGTTTATTGCCAAGAATAGATAATAGTAAGAAACAAGGAGAAGATGCCACAAAATTGGGAAGTAACTATAGAAATAATAAGTATTTTAAAATAAAAATAGTAAGGGGATTGTAAGTTAACAAATTTGAAACTGTGGATGAAATGAATAAATTCTTAGAAAATATAATATTCCAAAACTCAGCAGAACAATCCTGGGCCCTGGATGCTCTCAAAATAAGTTAAAGAAACTGAACATCCTGAAATGTTGACAACTGCCTCCCTAAAATCACGGCCCCAGCGGGTCTGCAGGTGAGCTCTCCTGAACTTTTAAGGAACAGTTGGTGTCTTATACATGTTCCTCAAAAAAGCATAGAAAATATATGAAATCTACTGCACTCACTTTGTCACGTTGAAGCAAACTTGATTCGAAAACCACATAGAATGTTTATAAGAACAGACGTTCGTGCTTCCCCAGTCCATGTGGACTAATGTACCCTTAATAAGACAAAACCTGGTGCAACGCCATCTTTTACGAAAAATAGTACATTATGGGCTGGGCCCCATGGCCGAGTGGTTAAACTCCATGTACTCCGCTTCAGCCGCCCAGGTTGGTGGGTTCCAATCCCAGGCATAGATCTACTCCACTCACCGACCACGCTGTGCAGGTGTCTCACATGCAAAAAAAATAGAGGAGGATTGGCAGCAAATGTTAGTTCAGGGCGAATCTTATTCACAAAGAAAAATTGTATGATTAACTGGTGTATGTTTATCCCATGAATGACAAGGATGGTTGGGCATCAGAAAACCTACCATGAGATTCAATACATGAATAAAAGAAAAAAGAAAAAAAATATACTTATTTCAATCAAGGTAGGAATAATTCTAAAATTCAAGTCCTATTTATGATTTTTTGGAGATGTAATAACATTACATAGTTTTAGTTCTACAAAATAATTATTTAATATACAGATGCATTTATGATTTTGTTAAAAAGCCTGTTTGCAATGTGTTGTAGAAGGGGACTTTCTTAGCTGGATAGATAATATAAGCTATGAAACTACTAATAGCATAACAAATGGGGAAAGATTTAGATGCAGAATTTTAGGATCAGGAAGAAGCCAAGCCTACTCACTGTCTCTGCTGCTCTTTCCAGTGGAACTGACAGTCATGAGTGGTGCTACGAGGGGAGAAGAGAAAGAAGGTGTTTCAGGACTGGAAGGGAAGAACGCGATCACCCACCAGGAAAAGATCGAAGAGTCAGCACGTGACACGTTACAACAACAGGAGAACACAGTGCTGCAGGAGGCAAATCAATTCACAAGACTCATAGACTTCCTCATGGTATTACACCAGGAAGAATCATTGAACACGTAGGATTTAAGCAAACAGTAGGATAGCATTTCCAATAGCGACACAAACTGTGAAGAAACAGCTCTCAAGCATTTTGGTCTCAGGATCCCTTCACACTCAAAGGTACTGAGGCCACGAAAGGGCTTTTGTTGGGGTGAATTATAATTATCAACTTTTACTGTATTGGAAATTAAAACTGAGAATCTTTAAAAATATTCAGTATATTTAAAAGAACAATAATAAGCCTATTTCATGTTAATATGAGTAATATATTATTAGGAAAGTAATCACAGTTCTCAAAAAACAAGTAGTGTGAAGAGGGGCCTGGTTTTGCATTTTTGCAGATACGTCCAATGTCTGCCTTGAGGGGAGACAACCTGGCACTCGCATCTGCTTCTTCATTCAGTCCGTGACAATATGGTCTCTCAGTTGAAGCATTTGATGAAATACATCCTCACATGTAACAAAAAGGGTGAGGACCTGATGGACCACAGGGTTCCTCATATCACACTTGGAAAACTTCTGTTATAAAATATCTAGGAATTAACCCAAAACATACAACACCTCCAGAGTCAGAACTGTAACCACTAACAAAAATGCAGGTGATCTGAATACATGGAAAATCGCCCACACTCTTGGACAGGATTAGCTAATAATGGTTATGATGACGGTTCTTCCTCAAACTATACCATCAGTGCAATTGCACTTACAATCCCATTATTGGACTATAAATTTAATACTACCCTACGTTTCCTTCTGACAAATAAATGTCAATGGAAAACTATACTGATCTTATAAAAATGGAATAAATGGAGAGATAAGCTCTCCCCAGGTGTTAAGACACGTTATAGAGCGATGGTCGTTTTCAAAAGTGCGAACCTGGAACAGACATAGATGCTGATTAAATTGACTGGAAAGCTCAGGAAATATCCCTGCTTTATCAAAACCTAATATATGATGAAGGTGGCAGTGGAAACCAAAGGGAAAAGATGGATTTGTGGTGCAAAAAATGTCCATTTTATGAAGCAAAGTAAATCGCAATTTCCGCTTAAGACCACATTCAAAGATGGAATCCAGATGGATCAAGACATAAATATGAAAGATAAAGTATAAGGTTAGTAGGAGAAAGTGTAAGGAAATAACTTTGTGCTCTAGGAGCGGAGAAGGATTTCTAAAACAAAATTTCAAAAGCAGCAATGACAAGGTGATTTGAAAGACATGAAAATGTCTGCGTGAAGTATTTTTGTTTGGTGGAGCATATCCTGGATAAAGTTAACAGGCAGCTAGAAAATTGGGAAAAGATCATTTGCAATGTCTAAAACTGTCAAGGGAATACTGTCAAAAAGAATAAACAAGAAAACATAGGAAGCTCAACCCTGTATGGGCAAAGGATATGAGCAGACAAAACACAGAAGGAGGCACGAAGGTAAGTGAATAGGTACCAGGCTAAAGAGAGAGAGACACAGAGAGAGAGAGAGAGAGAGAGAGACAACAGCAATGGAATTTCACTGTGCACCATTCAATTCCAAAATCAGAAAACGCCCAGTGTTGATCGGGCTATGGGGAGAAGGGAAACTGGTGCACTGTTGGTGGGAGGTAGAATGGTGAAAATTCAGACGATGTTCCTCTGCTCCTGAGTGTCTGTCTCCATTTCAAAAGCCTATTTATGAGGGGACGTGTAAGAGGATGTCTCCTGTAGGATTGCTTTTAGTGGGAGAGTTGGACAAGCCTGTCTGCCTATAATTGGGGAGAGGGCAGGTAAGCTGGGTTGGATGCAAATCCTGGAGCCTTAGGCAGGAATTAGATGTACACAGAGCATCTTAAATAAATTATTCTTTAAAATACTATGGAGTGAATAAAGCAAAACACAGGATGAACTCTCTACCATGATTTCGTTTGGGCACATTACAAATGTAGGGCATGAAACCATCCTTGTGGGACTGCAACAGAGGCCACCTGTCATTATGCATTTGCTGAAACCCACAGCATGTTGAACACAGAGTAAACCCTAATGTGAACCATGGACTTTAGTGGATACTAATGTATTCATATTGGGGCATCAATTGTAAACATGTCCCTCACTGATACAAGATGTAAACAATAGAGGAAACTGTGGGCAGGGAGAGGAGGTACATGGAAACTCTTGATATATGCCGATCAATTTTCCTGTAAACCTAAAACTTCTCTAATTAAATAAAGTCCATTCACTTAAAAAGTTAAAAAAATAATTTAAAAACATTTATGCACCCAGAAAGCAATACATATCTCACAAGAACAAATACAAATCAGAGAGCACATATCAAGGATGTTAGAATGATTGTCAAAACACAGAGGAAATGGGGTGAAAGAAAGCAAATTATTAAGTGAAATAAGAGAAGGACCTTGTGCAAACTAACAATGATCAAAAGCCACAGACTGGAAGTTTCATTGACTCAAACCTCCGATCTGAAGTCCACCGTCAAATAAAACAGAAATATTTTTGTGAATAAGTTGAGCCACTTCGCTGCCCGAGCACCTGAAGTTTTTGGCTCTGGGAGCAGGTCCACCTATTATTTGAGGGGTGAGACGTGAGTAGTCTCACTAGGGCATTTGTCCCCAGCTGTTCCTCCCAATAGGGGTCAGCCTGGAGCTTGGAGGACACGGAAGCACCAGAACAGTGAGGAGCTCTCCTGCAGTGAGGGGCACTTTGCTGGAGCGAGGAAGACTGCACTGATCACCTGGAGAAGAAAGTCCCCCACGCGGCCCCCTCCCCAACCCAAGACCTGGCATCAACTTCCTTCCGCACCTCGTCCCTCCCTTCGCTGGGCCCTCTCTCCCCTACAAAGAGTTCCTGGCTTGTTCCGCGCCATGCCCTCCTCATGGCTCATCTCCTCTCCCTGGACCGCTGCCCCGGGCTCCGCCCGTTCTCCCCTCCTCTGCCCCCGGTCCACGATGGCTTCCAGAGAGAACTTTCTGAGACACACAGGAGGTATGCAGTCATCACATCCAGGGTGCAAATCCCAGCTCTCGCTGTGTGTCTCTGAGGAAGACTTCCCGACTCTGAGTCTCCTCGCCCCAAATGAAAAATGAAAGTACTCAGAGAAGCGCCTTCAGGGGCTCGGTGAGGATTCATGTCAAGGGCTCAGAGTCCACCTAGTAAGCGGGGTGACCACTGACTTTGATATTGTTTTTGGCCTTGTGAGCTGTTTGTTCTCGTCCTTGTGTACCAGGCGGCACCCACTAGTCCCTTTCTCAACTTTGGGCTCTGACCCCAGTGGGGCCTTAGTACCTGTGGTAACCTCACAATGCAGTTCCCCCAGAGGCTGACCCAAGCCCCACACTCTCCTCAAGCCCCTGCCTCACCCCTACAGGCCACCTTCCCACCTCCTGATTGGCAGAAAGGCCATGCATCTCAGGACTGGGCTGCCCCTCTCCTCTGACATGTAGACACAGTTCTGTCCGCTCTGGTCTCCCAGAGGATGGCTCACACACAGGTGCTGAGCAAACATCATAACCCACAGGAGTGCATCCAGTGCACCCTCTGCCTCCCCAGTGTCTCCCCTCCCGGTTAGCAGGGGCCACCTTCCCCCAGCCCAGGTTGCAACAGTAGAGGCAAGACACACTCAAGGCGGCATTTCTCCACTTCTGCACTATTGACATCTGGAGCTGGATGATTCCATGCAGCTGGGGCTTCCTGTGAAGTGCACAATGTTTAGCAGCATCCCTGGCCTTGGCCCACTAGATGCCAGGAGCATCCATCCCTGCTCATGAATTGTGACACTCTAAAAGGTGTCCCAGATATGTCCAAATGTCCCCTGGTTGGGAGAGTCACCCTGGGCTGAGAGCTGCTGACCTATGAGCTGTAGAGGACTCCTAGGCCAGTCACTCAGAAGGGACCCCGAATAGGCAACCCAAGAAGATCCCTCCCAAAGAAAGAGCCTCTCTTAGGACCCTTCTCCCTGGCCCTGACCGCATGTCCAGGCCATGAGGTGCTCCCCACAACTGTCTGATCCTGCCCTCCTACCCTCACAGTCCTGGTCCTCCTCAGCCTGGGCTGCCTCTCCCATGAAGCCTCCAGCAGGGGAGGGCAGAAGAAGCTCTCCTGCTTGATGCTGTGAGCAGCACACACAGGCAGGTGTGGGTCAGGCCTCGGGGCTCCTCCAGCTGATGCCGTGTGCTTTATCCCTGCTGCAGCCTTCCAAGCACGCTGCTCCCCAGGGCCTCTCCGGGACGCCAACCTAGAGGATCTGTCCACAGGGTCTGGAGAGGCCAGGAGGGACCTCAGTGGGCCTTTGGGGCCCTGCAGCCTCCACTCAACCTCCAGCTCTGCACACACAGCAAGGGCCCTCTGCCACCTCTCTCTGCCCAGAGAGGCCCCAGCCCCTGCTGAGGGCTGAGGAGCTCCCAGTCTTGGGGAGACAGGGCTGTGTACAGATGCCTCAACTCCTTGGGGTCCAGCTAGGGTCAGAGGGAAGGTGGGAGCTGGAGGAACCAGAGTGGGAATCCAGGGCTGTGCCCTGGGTGAGGACAGCTGAGGCTTCCCAGGATAAGGGCAATTTGGAGCTGGTCTTGGAGAGAGGATTCTCTTGGGCAATAGGTGTGCTCAGTGTCTTCTGGACAAAGTGGATAGCCCTGCCTCTGTTCCCAGTCAAGTTCTAGCCTGTCCTTGTGTCCTGCCACCAGTATATGCCTCCGAGTCACATAGTAAAACTTAATCTTTGGTCTTTTGGAGTTGTAGCTGGTTCCTGATCCTCTGATAAGAGTGTATTTGTATGCTAATGAGATGACTGGTAGATGTGCATTTATCATTATAAAGTATCTTCTGCCTAAAACTACACGTATGCCTTGCCTTTGAGTAACAATTTCATCCCCCTTCCTGGGGATGAAACAATCAGGCCCCTTCCTGGATCCTCAGTCCTACTTGATTCCCAACACCAGCAGGAGAGTCAGACAGACCTAAAGTTCCAGGTGACTCCCTTCATTCACATGTCGTGTGACCTGCACCAACATTTCTCATCTGTGTAAGGGGGTACCCGTATGTAGCCTCTGACCTCTCTTTGTGCCACCCTGAAATAGCACTTCTGCTCTTGAACACGTTCCCCGAATAGGTACAAGTAGCAAGGTAATGAGAAACTGACGTTTTCCCTTAAGTTACAAGAGGAAAAAGGAGAAAGGATTTCCATAAGATGTCAGATAGCAGCACCCTCCTAACACGCTGTGTGTTCTCACCCGAACACGGAGCCCTCTTTTCTTTCTCTCTCCCTCCCTCCCTCATGTCCCTTCTCTATCCTTTCCTCATGTGCAAATTGCCATCTTACAACCTCTTTCTCCTTCTTCCTGCTTCTTTCAGATTTTGCACCATATTCTTTCAAATCTAATTTGATGTTCAGATAATTTTAAATGACTCCATCCCTCCTAGTCCTCTCTCTCTGTATTTATTCTGATTCCTTTACTCAGCTCAGCTCAACAGAGAAAACATCCCTTAGAGTGTTTCACTCCCAAAGGCGGTGAAGAACGTTAGACAGTAAATCCATTTTCTCAGAGACAAGCACTTCATTTTCTTTTCTACATTTGTTACAATTAAAAAGAAAAGGATAATAAAACACTAGACACAATGCTTGATACTCAGAAAGGACTCAGTGCTGGTGGCATTTATTATTATCCTATTTTTCTTCATTCGTATTTGGTGGGGAGTAATAAAGTCTTCCCCTGCTTGTCCATTCAGGAAGGACCACGAGCATCAGTGCCCAGACACATCCAGGTGATGCTCCCCACTGGCCCACAGAGAGATGGCACATTCCTAGGCTTAGATACTGGATTGGAGTCCATCACACTGAGTCATTAACAAGAGATCATGATTGCTCAGCCTCTGGAGCAGGAAGACAACAAATTACAGAAAAGCAAATAGCTAGATTGCGCTGAACTCCTATGGAGTGTGGGTATTTTCACTCACCTGAGTCCTTACAACTGTCCAAATGCGAGACATCTTAGCCCTCTTATCATATTTCCTCATTCTCAAACAGTCTGTCATGAGTTGAGAGGACAGAATTTTCTGAGGAAGCTTTTTTTTATGGCATTCTTCAGCTCCTTATTCCTGAGGCTGAAAATGATTGGGCTAAGAAAGGGCGTGAAGACTGTATAGGTGGTGGCCATCAGGGTGTTACTGTCCATAGAATGAGGGCCCTTGGGCTTGAGGTAGATGATGGAGGCAAAACCATAGTGCACGACCACCACAGTGAGGTGGGACACACATGTGGAGAAGGTCTTGTGCCGGCCCTCAGCTGAGGGGATCCTCAAGATGGCAGACACGATGAAGACATAGGAGAGGAAGATGAGGAACAAACAGCCCATCAGAGCCGTGACACACACCAGGATCACACCCAAGGTGACAGAGGATGTCTCCTTCCCACAGGACAACTTCAAGAGGGAAAGCACATGGCAGAGAAAATGGTGGATCATATTAGACCCACAGAAGGTGAGGTGAAAAACTATCAATGTCACCATCATCCCCATGACTGAGCCACCAGCCCAGGACCAGAACACGAGACGGACACAGTCACGGGTGCTCATGAGCACATTGTAGCGCAGAGGGTGACAGATGGCCACGTAGCGGTCATAGCCCATGATCATGAGCAGGAAGGAGTGGGTGAAGCCAAACGTGAAGGAGAAGAACATCTGGCTGGCACAGGCCACAAAGGTGATGGAGTGATGGGTGGAGAGCATGTCCACCAGCATGCGAGGGGTGACAGCCACAGTGAACAGAATCTCAGAGATGGAGAGGGCGCACAGGAAGAGGTACATGGGCGTGTGGAGGCTGCGCTCACTCCAGATGGTGGCCATGATGAGCAGGTTCCCCAGCAGCGTGAACAGGTACATCAGCAGGTACAGGAAGAAGAAGATGGGCAGGAGATGCTGGGGGAAGGTGGAGAAGCCAATGAGGATGAATTCAGTCACCGTGCTCCAGTTCTGAGCACGCAAGGATGCTGCATCTGCTCAGATCAGAAACAGAATGAAGCACAGTGATTCAAACAGACTCTAACTGAGATATGATGGCAATTTAAGAACTTTATACTGTTGAACAATTGGCTTAACTTTTCTGGGTCTCACAATCTTCATGCATAGCAAGGAGTAAATCATAGAGTCCTTACCATCAGCACTGGGATATAGATAAAGTGAGATCATCATATTACATGCTTAACACATAGTTTGACTACTGACTTTTTACTAACAGTGACTAAAATAAACTTCCCAGGTTGTAATCATTAAGGACAGATAGAGATGGTCAGAGTTGAATTCTCTTGAATGGAGTGCCTGTTCAGGAAAACATATATTTGGATCTTGGGGTTAAAAATTTTTTTCTTATCTCAGAATCTTTTTCTTCTAATTGCTTAACCCATTTATGCTTGTTTTAATACTATTTTATTGGTACGTATATCTGCCATCTTATTTTGTTTTTGTGTTTGCTCTTCTGAAGGAACTGAATAGAAAATTTGAAAAGAGAAGGATGGATGACTATATGCCAGGCAAATATATCAAGTGAAAGTTGATTCAGCAATCTTGATAACAGACAAAATGGATTTAAGGAAACAAGAATCATAATGTCTCCATTATGACTAGTCACTCAAAGGAACCAGGAATCCTGGAGAAATGGTCTGAGTGTGGACAAAAGCTAGGACATGTCTGCCACTGTGAAATGGAACTTTCACTGAGTAATGGGCTAATGTTAAGAGGATACAGGAACCAGGTTGAAAATGTGCCCACTGGCCAAAGCTGATCATGAACGAATGATCATTGTACAGAGGATGGAGGGTGAAACTACATGATACCATGGGGACGCAATCAGACAAATTCGGAAGGCAGAACCTTCCATAGAAACTGGTTTGGTCTCATCAATAAACCAGGTGATGAAAAGGATGAAGTGAAATTCAAGTGACATAACAAGCAGATGCAATATAGTGTACTAGATTGGGTCCTGATGTAGATAAACCATCTGTAAAGCATTTTTATGGCAACAGAGAAAACTTTGATCATGGTATGAATGATTAGATGTGGAAATATTAAGAAATCATTATTAATGTAATCATTAAGCATATTCTTGTTATTTTGGGTGGGAAGCAAAATATTCTCAGTATTTACATGCATGCTAAAATTTAACAATTACACACATACACCAAGTGATAAAGAAATGATATTTTATAAATGTTAGAAGACCATCTTAGTGAGCAGCATAAATATCATTAATCTATGAATCAATACATCCTGGAATATTAAGTAATAATTAAACAACACAACATTAATGAAAGAGATATAAATAGAAATAGCTAAATCAATAATAGGTAGATAAATTATAGTTAGATATTTTAACAGATTTCAGAAATGCCATTTTTGAATTATTAGCAAGAATGCAATTAGTAATATTGAGACATTAGCTATTGGGTATATTTAGACTCTTCCAAAAAAGTGATTAAACATTGTTTTCAAACACAGAGAGGACTTTTACAAAAATTGACTCTATTAGGATGTAAAAGCATTTTCCATCAATGGCAAAGTTAAATATTATTCAGATTATAATACACTAGCATTAGAAATTATGGAGAAGGAATAGCTTTTCAAATCTCTTATGTTGGAAGCTAAATTTTCTATTAAATCTAATGTCTCAACAGTAAATCAGAAAAATTCAGAAATATTTTAATTAAATAAATTAAGCATTGAATGTCAATTTTTTAACCCAAAATAATCTTATTTGGGAAATAGACACCTTTAAATATATTTATCAGGAAATGAAAACAAGAAAACATCATGCTTAATAAAACGAATATCAGATTATTGGAAAAGATTAGTTAGATAGAAAAAAGGAGAAGATGCGAGTAACAAAACACAAAATTAACACTGGGAAATAACAAAACTAATGATATTTTTTAAATGACTAAAAACATAACATGACAAATTTGAAACTATACATGAAAGGAATAAATTCTTAGAAAATATACAATTCCAAAACTGATGCATGAAAAAATAGAAGCCCTGGATGCGGAAATAAGTTTTAAAGAAGTTGAGAAGTTTCGTCAAGGACCACCCCTACCTAATGCCGTTGGCCCCAGTGCATTTGCAGGTGAGCTCTCCTAAACTATAAGGAACAACTGGAACCTCATACACGTTCTTCAAAAAACAGAAAAACATATATGAAATCGACTGAACTCACTTCCTCAGGTTAATGCAATCTTGATTCTAAAGCCAGGTAGAACGTTTATAAGAGCAGACATATGCGTTCCCCCTATCCGTGTGGATTTTAAAATCCATCATAAGACATAACCTAGTCAAATGCAACGGTTTATGAAAAACAGTATATTGTGATCAAGTGGTGTGGCAAGATCCCATGTATGAGAAGGATGGTTGGACATCAGACAACCTGTCATGTGACTCATCATATAAATAAAGTAAAAAAGAAAACTCATATAATTATTTCAATCAGGCGGGATAATTGTAAACTTCAACTCCTATTCATGGTTTTATGAAAGGTCTCTTCACTGCATGAAATCAAAGGGGTCTTTCTTAGCTAGATCAAGAATATGTACTACAAAATTAGCAAATCCTGTACTAAACGGGGAAACTAGATGCAGTGTCTTAGGATCAGGCACAGGCCCAGGCTACTCACTGTCTCTGCTGCTCTTCAGCATGGAACTGGCCGTCATGGGCGGGGCTGTCAGGAGAGGAAAAGAAGGGGCGTCAGGATGGGAAGGGAAGAAACGTGATCGTCTGCCCGGAGAAGATCCAAGCGTCAGGACGGGATACAGAGAACGACAGGAGAACAGAACGCAGCCGAAGGTGAATCTGTTTACAAAACTCACAGTGTTCCTCATGCTGTTACCAGGAATAATCAATCAAATATAGAATTTAAGTAAAAAGTATGGTGACATTTCCCATAGTGACACAAACGATGAGGAATCAGCTCTCAAGCATTTTGGTCTCAGGATCCCTTTACATTGAACAGGCAGAGGCCTCCAAGGACTCTATCAATTTTTACCATATTAGATGTTAAAGCTGAGAATCTTTAAAAATATTTACTGATTAGTATACTTAAAAGAACGATAACACACCACTTTCATGTTAATACAGGTAACGTTTTTAGAAAAGTAATTACACTTTCAAACAACAAGTAATGAGAAGAGTGTGCCTGGTTTGACATTTTTGCAAATACACCTAATGTCTGACTTGAGGGGAGACAAGCTGGCACTCGCATCTGCATCTTCATCAGTCTGTGGCACACGCTGTTTTAGTTGAAGCATATGGCAAACACATCCCCACACGCAGTTGGAAAAGTAAGGACCTGATGGACCCCAGGGTTCCTCGTATGGCACTTTGAAATCCTCTGTTACAAAATATCTAATAATTAACCCAAAACATGCAACACCTCCAAAGACAGAAATTTTAACCACTAATAAAAATGTAGATGATCTGAATACACGGAAACCTGTCTACACTCTTGGATGGGATGAGCTAGTATGGTTATGCTGTCAGTCCTTTTCCAAATTATATCATTGGTGCAACTGCATTTCCAATTTCTGTGAATTGACTATCAATTTAACACTATGCTAAATTTCCTTCTGAAAAGTAAAAATCCATGCAAAGCTATACCAATTTTCTAAAAATGCAGTAAACAGCAGAGACAGCCATCCTAGGTATTGACACAAATTGTAGAGTCAGAGTCATTTTGAACAGTGTGAATCTGGAACATATAAAGACACTGATTAAATTGATTGATTTTCTCAAAAAATATGCCTGCATTATCAAAATCTAATCTACGATAAAGGTGGCAGCAGAAACCAAACAGAAATGATGGATTTTTACTAATTTATGGTGGGAAAACTGATCGTTTTATGAAGCAAAGTAAACCAGATTTTCTGCCTAGGGCCACATTCAGAGATGTAATCCACATGGGTGAAGACATAAATATGAAATATAAACTATAAAGTTAACAGGAGAAAGTTTAGAAAAACAATTTTGTTGATGTAGCAGTGGAAAAGGATTTCTTAAGAAAAACTCTAAAAGCACAAATGATAGGTGATTCTAAAAAGATATGGCACACCCACATTAAGGATTTATGTTCAGTGAAAGAGACTTTTGATAAAGTTGACAGGCAGATGGAGAGTTGGGAAAAATCATTTGCGTTGCCTGAAGCTGACAAGGGAACACTATCTAGTATAAACGTGAAACCATTATATCAGGAAGAAGTAGGAACCTCAATACAGAAATGAGCAAGGGTAATGAGCAGATATTTCACAAAAGGAGTTGCCAAGGCATATATAAGTATGCTTGAAAAAAGGAAGAAAAGAGCAAGAAAGAGAGAGAAAGAAAGAAACAGGGATGGAATTTCAAGGTATACTTATCCAATTCCCCAAAAGAGAGAGTGTCCAGTGTTGACGGGCTACGGGAAGAAAGAAACTGTAACACTGCTGGTGGGATGTAGAATGATGAAAATTAAGAATAGACATGCTCAGTACCCCTGAGTAACTATCTCATTTCTCACACCTATCTATAAGGGAGCATGTAAGAGGATGTTCCTTGCTGCGCTGCTTTAGCGGGGAAATGAGACAAGCTTGCGAGTCCACAACTGGGAAGAGGGCAGGTAAGATGTGTTGGATGCAAACCCTGGAGCCCCAGGCAGGAGCTAGATATACACAGAGCAGGGTGAATGAGTCTTTAATATAATAGGAGTGAATAAAGCAAAACAGAGGAAAAACTCTCTGGCATAATTCCATTTGGGCACATTAAGGACATAGCACATGAAACTATTCTGTATGATACTGTAACAGTTCATACATGTCATTATTCCTCTGTCAAAACACATAGGACCTGGGACCGGCCCCGTGAATGAGTGGCTAAGTTCCCACACTCCGCTTCGGCAGCCCAGGATTTCGCTGGTTCGGATCCTGGTTGCAAACATGGCCCCGCTCATCAGGCCATGTTGAGGAGGCGTCCCACACAGCATAACCGGAGGCTCTCACAACTAGAATAGACAGCCAGGTATTGGGGGCATTGGGGAGAAGAAGAAAAATAAAGAAGGCAACAGTTGTTAGCTCAGGTGCCAATCTTCAAAAAAGAAAAATCCCATAGAATGAACAACACAAGAGTGAAACCTACTGAAAAATATGGACTTTAGTTAAAAATAGTGTATCCACATTGATTCAATGAAAGAAACAATGGACCACCCTATTACAGTATGGTACAACGTTTAGCAGCTTCCCTGGTCCCAGTCCACCAATGCCAGTAGCATCCCCTCCCTCCGCATGAGTCAAACAACCAAACCCGTCTCCAGACATGTACAAATATTCCATAGGGGTCAGAATCAACCAAAAATGAGAATGCTGACCTAGAAGCTGCAAAGGGCATCTAGGCAGGGTGAGAAGCAGGGAAAAGAATAGGCAACGTGAGAAGACCCCTCCCAAGGCTAAATTCTCTCTTAAGACGCTTTATCCTGGCCCTGACCCCATGTCCAGGCTGGGCAGAGCTCCCAAAAACTGTCTGATCCTGTCCTCCTACCCTCGCCGTCCTGGTCCCCCTCAGCCTGGGCTGCCTCTCCCATGAAGCCGCCAGCAGGGGAGGGCAGAAGAAGCTCTCCTGCTTGATGCTGTGAGCAGCACACACTGGCAGGTGTGGGGCAGACCTTGGGGCTCCTCCAGTTGATGCCGTGTGCTTTATCCCTGCTGCAGCCTTCCCAGCACGCTGCTCCCCAGGGCCTCTCCGGGACACCAACCTAGAGGATCTGTCCACAGGGTCTGGAGAGGCCAGGAGGGACCTCAGTGGGCCTTTGGGGCCCTGCAGCCTCCACTCAACCTCCAGCTCTGCACACACAGCAAGGGCCCCTGCCACCTCTCTCTGCCCAGAGAGGCCCCAGCCCCTGCTGAGGGCTGAGGAGCTCCCAGTCTTGGGGAGACAGGGCTGTGTACAGATGCCTCAACTCCTTGGGGTCCAGCTAGGGTCAGAGGGAAGGTGGGAGCTGGAGGAACCAGAGTGGGAATCCAGGGCTGTGCCCTGGGTGAGGACAGCTGAGGCTTCCCAGGATAAGGGCAATTTGGAGCTGGTCTTGGAGACAGGATTCTCTTGGGCAATAGGTGTGCTCAGTGTCTTCTGGACAAAGTCAATAGCCCCGCCTCTTTCTCAGTCAGGTTCTAGCCTGTCCCTGTTGTCCTGCCATCCAAGCCAGACAGTCTGACGTGAGCACATGCCTCCCTGTGATATAGGAAAACGTAAATGTTTGGTCTCTGCTCATTGTCCCTGGTTCTTGACACTCAGCTCCTAAATCCCTTGGAATCACCGGAGTGACGAGTGTCTTCCATACTGACGAGATGACTGACAGATGGGAGCCCCTGGGTAGCTTCAGGATGGGGGCAGCACCTGAGATACCCAGGCAGGTTCAGACTTGGAACTTTCAGCCCCACACCCAGGACCTCTGGGGAGGGGAGAGGGGCTGGAGGTCAAGTTCCTCACCAATGCCCCATGATTGGATCAATCGTGCCTGGGTAGTGAGCTCCCCATGAGTCTCCCTAGACCACAGGATTCGGAGAGCTTCTGGGTTGTGAGCACATTGAGGCGCTGGGAGGGTGGTGCACCTGGAGAGGGCAGGGGAGTTCCATGCCCCTTCCCACATACCTTGCCCTAAGCATCTCTTCCGACTGGCTATTCCTGAGTGGTTTCCTCTATAATAAACTGGCAACAGTAACTAAACCGCTTTCCTGACTTCTGTGAATCATTCTAGCAAAGTGTCCAACCTCAACAGGGAGGGTTATGGGAACCCCATTCTGTGAAACCAAGTCAGACAGCAGTGTGGGTACCCTGGGCCCCCAATACCTGCCACTGGTCTCACAAGAGGGCCGTCTTGTGGGACTGAGCCCTTAAACCTGTGGAGTCAGTGCTAAAACCTGGCAGAGCAACCCCTTCACATCAGGCCAACAAGAGGGAAGCCCCAGCCAAGCAGGTGGGAAAGACTGAGACACAACCTCCCCACACACTTCTCTCTGCCGTGCAGCAGCCCAAACCGGGAGTGAACTCAAACCCAGAGCTCCTCCCTGAGGAGCCAGACACTGCTGAGACAGTTAAGGAAATTGCCTGAGTAAGTTTGGCAAGGGTTACATTTCATTGCCCGGCTGCCCCCACCCCCACCCCACCATCCTCACACAAAGGTGCACATCAGCCTGTTGAAGCCACTGAGAAGTCCTGGGTGAGGGAAACTCTTTTTCTTTTTTTTGGACTCAAAGCGTTTGTCAAGTTGATCGCTTAACCTGGGTTGTGGGCACACTAGCGTTCATTTTATAGCTCTCTATAACATTTTGTATATTTGGTATGTTTGATAAGTAACAACAAAGCTTTCAGGGGGTGAAGTTCGTTAGTTTTTGACATATAAAAAGCTGTACATATTTAATGTATAAACTCAATGAGTTTGGGGATAAATATACACCCATGAAATCACCACCACCATCAAGGCCACAGATACATCCACCACAACCCAAAGAGAAATCCATTTGATAAAGTTTAATCCCGTGCTTCCTTGAGTGGAAACCTACCTGAGATCTCTTTTATTTGGCTGTTTAATCATAATTCTGAACATTGGACTACAGTTTGTGAGATGCTGCGGCAAACATTTGATGTGAATAAACAAACTGGGTACTCCTGAAGACAGGGTGCCACCCGGTCGCCCACCCAAACCACTAAGAGTGAACCTGGCTGGAGCTGAGGGCTCCTGGTCCCAGAACAGGGTGACTAACGGATAGGCAGATCATCCTCCCTCCCTGGACGCCCAACTGGCTCAGGTCAGAGATGCCCATCCAGGAGCCCATGCTCATAGTCCAGGCAGGAAAATCATCACTCGCTCCACGGATGCCCAAGAAAGCAGCCACCCGGAGGAGGGCATGGGAGAGCAGCAAGAAGTCCAAGGCACAGGGACACCTCCGGAAGGGAGATAACTTAAGGAAAAAACCTCCCGAGAGGAGGAGAGAGCCTCCTGCAGGAGTTGAGCACCCTGGCTGTAGACACACGCACATGTGCGTTTCAGCCCAGCTCCAGGTGGGACCTTGGCTCATCACCAAATTCACCCAGCCGCAGTGTCCTCAGCTGGAACACGGAGGTACAAACAGCTGCACGTCCTTGGTTGTTGTGAGGACTCAAGGAGATAAGGTGCAAACAACGCCTGACAAGTAGGAAGCACTCCCAGAAGGGTTCCAGGAGTATGATTACAGGGCATTGACTGCCAAGCTAAGAACTCTGGCATCTTTCCTAGAGGAATATTTCTGCCTTCAACACATATATTGAGGACCAGGCTCTGAAATAGGCGTGGGGACCACAGAGATGAATTAGATCCCATCCCTTCTCGTAGGACACTCCCACTTTGCCAGGGGAGCAGACCCATGAGGATGTAACCACACTTGGAGTGATGTGCTAGTGATGTTGAAAAATAAAGAAGCAGAGGTGACCATAGGGAATCAGTAGGACTTCTCCAAGACGACAGAGAGAAAGCAAGCCACCCGGACGGGCCCCAAATAAAAGCATAAAGATGGCAAAGTTCAGAACAGAGGCCAAAGGCAACAGCCGGGGCATCAAGGGAGAAGAGGACCCTAAGCCTCCACCATCCTCTCCTCATGATCAGAGCTGAGATGTGAGTCAGGATCAGCCCCTGCGAATGCTTGAAAGAGGGCCTGGCTCTGGCTTTCACCTCACCAGCTTCATGAAGCCGCGTAGAGGACGGAGCTTCATCTCTGCAAACTCCTTCTAGCTACTGAACCCCCCTTCTGCCATAGCGGGACCCCTCTATGCTCTGAGCTGCCCCAACCCCACTTTGTTATTCTGGGAGGCTCCACCCACCCTGCCCCCCCACCTCCTTAAACCTCACCACGGCTCTTTGCTCCTGGCTCAGCACCGGGTCCAAGACATCCAGGCGACTGGGCCTCAGCTAGTTTGTAGGGGGAGAGAACCTGGGTCTAGACTCCCAGTCAGCTTTAGCGTGAAAAGCACTTGCAGGTTCTCAGTGAAGCAGGGGGGGCTATTTCAATTGAAGCCATCATTCTACGGGCTCCTCTCTTCAGCTGCGTGCTGCCAGAGCCACTCCCCAGCCCTTTCATTTTCTTATTATTTTAAGTATAGGATGCACATCAGGGAGAAGAGAACTAACTTGTGTGGAGTTCCCTCTGCTTCCCAGACTTGGTGCTCAGCACCAGGATTCCGTAATCCCGTGTGCCCTTCCTGCCAGTCCTGCGAGGGGAGCACTGCACGCCAGACAAAGAGAGGGAAGCTCAAGAGTTTTCAAACGGCCCAAGACCCCAAAGCTAGGAAGGAGCAGAGTTACGGCACTAGGGGAAGGCCATCCTGTCCCAGTACCAGACCCAGATGGACAAAAAGTCCCTTGTCTCCCACTGGCTGTAGACAATGTCTTCTCTAGACCGCCCTTTCCCTGAAAGTACAGACGTCCGAGGGTTCTGGCTTCACGCAAGGACCTTTCAGAGGCCCAAGGACGTCTCTCTTACCCCACACAGCCATCAGAGTCCAAGCCTTTTGTCACCAAGGTCAGCAAATGAGCTCCAGCAATGGAAACTTCAGAAGAATCGAAGCGCCCTGGATTCCTGCTTCCCATCAGCTTTTTTTTGTTTGCTTTTTTTGTGTGTGACAGAAAATTCATGTAACATAAAATTAATCATATTTAAATGAACAATTTGGTGGTTACCTCTATCTAGTTCCAAGACATTTTTGTCACCCCAAAAGGGAAGCCTGTACCTATTAGGCAGTCACTCCCCATCCTTCCAGCCCCTGGAAACCAGCAGTCTGGGTCCTGTCTCTGTGAGTTTGCCTGTCCTAGACATTTCACTTAAATGAAGTCGTACAACATGTGGCCCTTTGTGTTCTTTCAGGGCTAATCCATGTCACATGATGTGTCAGGAGTTCATGTCTCTTTTATGGTTGAATACTACTACGTTGTATGCCCATGCCACATTTTGTTCATCCATTCATCCATTGATGGATGTTTGTTTTTATCCTTTTGAGTTTTCCTTATTTTCTTGTAAATTCCTCTGTGCATTTAAGAGAGTGCATGTAATATTTTATTCATTACTTCTGGATGTTCTGTAGAAGGAGTTTTATCAGATTTTCTAGACATGAATATTAAAAGATTTCAACATGTTTCTGAATTTTGGCACATCTTGCCTTTTTCTGTCCAGAAAAACTTTGACAACTCACAATGCCTGCAGCTTTGTGTGAATATATCAATTTCACTGCCACCATGCTGGCATTGAATATTAATATTTTAATTTATATGTAACTTCATGAGGAAAATGAGTACCTCAGTTTTGTTTTAGTAAGTGCCTTTGTTCATTAGCCACAACAAATGCTCTAGTTTTCAAATATTTTTTGTTAAAAATTCATTGTAAAGGTGAAATTGAACATGAATAGTCTAACTCAACAGTGAAGGTTCATACAGCTCCAATAATTACAGGACGTGAAAACAACTTAAATATCCATCGATGTATGAATGGATAAAGAAAATGTGGTATATCCATATGATGGAATATTACTCAGCCTTGAAAAAGAAGGCAATCATTCCACCTGAGACGACAGGGATGACCCTTGAGGACGTTAAGTGAAATAAGCCAGTCACAGAAGGACAAATAATGCACAATTCCACTCATATGAAGTATCTGAAATAGAAAAACTCATAGAAGCAGAGAGTAGAATGTTTGCCAGGGGTTGGAAGGAGGGGAAAAGGGGAGTTTCTGCTCAACAGGTATAAAGTTGCTGTTGTGCAAGATGAATGAGTTCTAGAAGTCTGCTGTGTGACAGTATGCCTCCAGTGAACAATAGTGCATTGTGCACTTAAAAACTTAAGAGGATAGTTCTCATGTTAAGTGTTCTTACCACAATAATACTTAAAAAATTGAACTAACCAGGCTACCTAAATGCTGGACTCTGCACACACAACCACTCTGTTCCACGCTTAGGGACTCAGGGTCCAGTACTGAGTGAGACAACCACAGCTCCTGGCCTTACATGGCTCTTAATCCACACTTGATGGTCTGGCTCCTGGGCGTCATAGCTTCATCATGAGAAGAGGACAATGGGCTCCAAGCTCACCCCTGGATGACGAATAGGGGAGGCACGACCTCCCAACAGACGTGGAGGTCATGATGGGAACCCAGCTACCACCCCCCATAGGCAGGCACGCAGTACTTCCTGGGACAAATGCAGAGACAGGAGACTCCAAGGAACCAGAACTAATATGTACACAGAAGACAAGTGTGGGGACAGAGGACAATGTACATAATAAGCACAGCAAGCCTGTTTAACGAATGGTGAGAGAAACTGGTGAGAAAGAGAAGAGCAGCCACTGACTTCCAGGAGCTGGCCTGGCCTCTCAGCTAGGTCCTTGTACTCTCTTGTTGAACATCAACATTTCACGGGACATCGGAAAACTCCGCTCTGTGGCTACGATGAGGCAAGACGAAAGCAAGATCCCTCCGTAATCACGTCTGAACACAGGAAAAACATGAATGTTGTCCAAACCAAAAGAAGAAAAGAGAACTGACCAAACATGTCTGTCTCTTAGCTAAAGTGGGTGACTGCGGCTTCCTTACCGATCGAAACTGCTGCCTCAGTCTATTCCTCCCTCCTTCCAAATGAGGTTTATCGAGACGCCCATTTATAGGATTATCCTGGTGTCTGACAGCATCCAACCCAGAGCAAAGCCCCACTCCCTTAGGGCCCCCAAATCACCTCGCACAGTCCCACCTCCTAGAATAAGTCCTACCTAATGCCCTGCTAATGAGACGTGTCGTGCTGCCTACTCTCGCTTGCTGTAATGAGCAGTGAGCCCAGCTTATCCAACGTCAGGTGTGTCCTCGTGGTCTCTGGCTGTAGGAGATTGTCACTGACATGAATCCAGAGCCCACTTTTAGCAGTGGAATTTGAGTATCACTGAAAACATGCTGGGAGATGCTGTGGTGTAGACAAAATATATGCTCCCCAGCCTTGGGTCTCCCCCCCTCCCTCCCCCAAGATACCCCGTCTGGATTACAGTGGAGCTCTGGCAACTGTGGGGAGGAGCAACTTCACTCCTCAGAGGAGAAAACGGAACAAGAGGGGAGACTGCCCTTCCCAAGTCATCTGTGCCTGAGAGTGGTCATTGTCCACTCTGCTCACGGGATCAGCTCCAGCAGTCCTGGAGACACCACCTCTTAGGACGCCTCTTTTCGGGGTGCAACCCAAGGCTGTGAGTGTCAAGGCGATATTGTCAATGCAAAAAAGAAATAGCTACAGTGATGGACAAAGAAGTGAAAGGCATTATTCAGCTGATGAACAATGAGAAGGGGAACAAACTTTCAGTTAGAAGATGAATAAGGTCTGGGAATCTAATGTCCGGTGTGGTGACTCTAGTTAACAACACTGTATTGTGTATTTGAAAGGTGCTGAGAGTAGATTGTAGAAGTTCTCACCACACACAAAATATTGTAACTATGTCAGGTGATGGGTGTGTCAACTAATCTTATTGTGGTAATCATTTTGCGATATATACATGTGCCAAATCACTATGCTGTACACCTTAAACTTACACAATGTTGTCTGTCAACTATATCTCAATAGAGCTGGGGGAAAAGAAGACCGAATTTTCCCTGTTATCAAAGGGAAGGGACCTTTTTCCTTCTCCATTGTCTTAAAGCATTGTCTTCAGAAAACTTGAATCTGTATAAACGATCCCTTTCTCGACATCCTCACAGACGTTTGCTATGTTTTGTGCTTTTGTTTTTTTTTATAACGGCCATCCTAACAGATGTGCGGAGATAGCTCATTGTGGTTTTGAGTGGCGTTTGCCTGATGAGAAGTGATGGTGAGCACTTTTTCGTATGCCTGTTGGCCATCTGGATGTCTTCCTTAGAGAAATTTCTATTTACGTCTGTTGCCCGTTTTTAAATCAGGTTGTTTGTCTTTTGCTATTGAGTTGTGGGAATTCCTTATATATTTTGGATAACTGGTGCAGCCACTCTGGCAAACAGTATGGCAGTTCCTCAAAAAATTAAAAATAGAACTGCCATATGATCCAGCAATCCCACTTCTAGCAGGTATCCAAAAGAACTGATCCCATGATGTCTAGAGATAGCTGCACTCTGACGTTCATTGCAGTGTTATTTACAATAACAAAAGACCTGGAAGCAACCTAAAATGTTCATCGACAGATGAAAGGATAAAGAAAGTGTGGTATATACACACAATGGAATACTATTAAGCCTTAAAGAAGAAGGAAATCCTGCCATTTGCTACAACGTGGACAAAATTGGAAGGCATTATGCTCAGTGAGATAAGCCAGACACAGAAGAACAAATGCTACAGGACTCCACTCACATCAGGAATCTGAAATAGTCAGACTCAAAGATGCAGAGAGTAGATGATGGTTATCGGCGGCTGCAGGAAGGCAGAATCAGGGAGCGCTGGTCAAAGGGGACATGGCTTCACTTGTGCGGGATGACTAAGGCCCAGAGCTCTACTGTAAACATAGTACCTGCAGCTAACAATACTGTTGTGTACACTTAAAATTTTTTAAAGGCTAGATCTTACATTAAACACTTTCATCAGAAAAAAGAAGAAGGGAGGAAACTTTCACAGGTGATGGTTAAGTTTATGGTATTGCATGAACAAGGCAAAGAAAACTTGCATTCGTAAATCCTTCCTCTGTCCCTTCGATATATACCATAACTCTTTTAAAAATCTCAATACGTCTCTGGCCAGCTTTACAATTCAGGAACATTTCTCTTCAGGGCCTGGAAGCTGACTCTCTGAAATGTGAACTCAGGGAGACAGGGTGCGATCTCCCCAGGACTATGGAGTTTAGCCTGATGTCTTGCTTCAAAGTGGAACTGTTGTCTGTCATAGAGATAAAAGGTTTTACTTTTTCCCCAGATAAAGACAACTAACTAAAACAGACGGCCACCCTGATCACCTGATAAATCTAGGATAGCTTATGAAAGAATGTACAGCAGTCTGTGCTATGAAGTCCTCAGACATAACGATAACTTAGGGTTTATCTTGAAAATACGTAGGTAATGGATTGTACCTGCTTGACTATAATAAAGGCTGAGATTTCTTTCTGTTTGCACTCGTGAGCAAGACAGCCACGATGTCAGGAATGAGGCCCTAGACAAATAACCCCTCCCGGGGCTGGCTGCCGCCCCTGTGGAGAGCTTTGTCTGCCTACCGCAGTGACAGAGGCCAAAGCCCTCGTATGGCAGCTGGCTGCAGGGTCGAGTATGTTGGACGCCTTCCATCACGGGAGGAGGATGGAATGGAGACTTCCTTTGGATGGAGGTTGGCCTTCCTTCTGGCCTAGTGCCAGCACCACCATCTCTAAATGGCGTTTGAAGGGCCTTACGCCCCTGAGATTCACTAACAGCCCTCTGTACTCATCACGCGGGTGCAACCAGCCTCAGAGAACAGCCAAACAGTGCATGGAAAACTCAGTCATGGCTCCTTTTTCCAGCTGTGCTGCGTGAGCCAGACACTGCATCATGTCCCCACCAAGAACAGCTGAGACAGCTGCAGTCTGGACGGAGGAAGGCTCCCAGAGAGAAGCAGAGAGCCAGCAGCTGGCTTTTACTTGTAGGGCAGGCACTGATGGACATGAGCCCGAGCTTCAGTCTCCAAGGTCTCCAGGGTCTGGGCAACAGCAAGCAAACCCAGGGACCACCAGACTTGGGAAGTGTAAGGAAATCCTCTTCCCATAAAGCCAGGAACCCACTCTGGAAATAGGCACACCCCACTCCAAGGAAGACGCAAGGAAAGGGGCTGTCGAACTCTTGCACAAAGCAGAGGGAGGAAAAATTACCAGGCAGAACGTGAAACTGCAAATGTGGGCTTCTAGACAAATGAATACTCTCTTGGTCATCCAAAAGCCAAGTGCTCAGGTTACTCCCAGACTCATTCTGTCCTCCAGGAGCCCGGCTGAAGCAAACAGACTCTCTCTGGAGAGACTCATTCCAATCAGACCTCAAAGAAGTTCCACAGATCGCATCTCAATCAAAATGTGTAACTCACGGTAAAAAGAAGGAGAGAAAGAAAAAGACTAAGTCCACAAGGAAATGAGGCACCATGATCAAGAACCAACAGAAAACAGGCAGCGAAACAGACTACTGGACCTCCAGGCACGGAATTGATTTCTTCCTTTGAAGACACAAGATAACAGAACGATTGACCACAGGGGCTGGGGTTCTGCAAGCCTCCGCAGCAGCTAGAGGCCGCATGGAGCACGCTCTTCAGTGTTGCCAGCTTCCCAGACTACAGGTGTGATGTCCTGGCAAATAAATGACAAGCAATGGGCGTAGATGTGGCGCACTTGGGGCTGGGTGCTGTCATAGGCTGGGGTCCCCAGAATCGGGACCTCAGGTGAGGATGAATGTGAGCAACTTATAGGATGAGCAAGGGGCAATATTACATAAAGCCTCATACAGGGTAACTTCGGCCTGAGCCCCCAGGGAGATCTGGAGATGCTCAGGTCATGCCTCAGGTCGTCTCAATCAGAGTCAGGAGAGCTAGAGCATTTATACTCCTGAGCCCATCAGTTATTGTTACAGTCTGCTGCCAAGGGTAATGCAAACTCCCAGGCCCTCCTGGCCCTCTGCGGCCAAGCAAGGTGTGTTCTAGGAGCTCACAGCGTGCTGCCTACATGGCACCTGCTCTTCCTCCCTCAATTTCTAAGGATCACAAAGAGCTCACCAGACACCTTGGAACCAAGACACTTTCCACCTCCTCTCTCTCCCAGGTGCACCCATTCTGGGGCACCCTGTCCTCCACAAACAAAGCAGGAGTCTCCCCGGCTCAGGAATGGGGGGCAATCGCACTGGACGTCTCCCATCATGGGTCTCTGCACTCCCACTCCCGCCTCTGAACCCTGTGCCCTCTCAGTGGGCTGAGGGCAAAGGAGCACACGTCAGTCCCTTTGGAAGCAACCAACTGATGGTGTTCACCTCCTGTTCACATGGAAACTTTCACCACATTGATCTTCAAAGTTCTCATCTGAGTATTTGCTGCTCCCCCTAAGATCTGCCTCAGCAGCAGAGTGACATCACTCAGGGCACACGGAAGACTCTGCCCCATTGGGCTGTAGTTTGAGCTGTGGGAAGGGTGGACCAGCACCCAGTCACTGCCAGCCCAGAACCAGGATTTGGAATCACTTCTGGAGGGAGGGACTGTGAGCTCAGGAGCTGGTTGGGGCAGAGGCAGCAATGAAAATGCACTGGTGGCAGCCAGGCGTGCTAGGTGGGTGGGGAGACCTGGCCCTGCCCCAATCTCCATCCAGCACTTGGGCAGGAACGGGGGAGGGGTGGGAGGAATCGGGATCAGGAAATCTGGGGACTGTGCTGACCCCAGAGTGTTGAACCCTGACAGCACACTGGAGCGGAGCATGTGAACTATCCACTACACCACAGGGCCAGCCTCTCAAATAGATATTTGCACACCCATATTCATAACAGCTTGACTATTCACAATAGTCAAGAGGCAGAAGCCACCAAAACGTCCATCGACTGGTGAAAGGACATGCATGTATACAACAAAAATATATACAATGAAATGCATATACGTAAATATATGTACAATGAAATATCATTCAGCCTTCAAAGGAAGGAAATCTTGTCATATGCTGCAACATGGATGGACCTTGAGGACACTGTGCTAAGTGGAATAAGCTCGACACAGAAAGAGAAATCCTGTATTCTTCCACTTATACAAAGTATGTGAAGTAGTCAAATTCATAGAGACAGAAAGGAGAATGGTGGTTGCCAAGGGCTGGGCGAGGGGGAATGGGGAGTTTCTGTTTAACAGGTGTGGTGTTTCCCTTTTGCAAGATGAAAAGAGCTCTGGAGATCCATGGCACAACAACGTGATCACACCCAGCACTGCTGGACTGCAGACTCGGCAGAAGCTGAACTATAACAATGTACACAATGTTGTCTGCAACACGACCCGACCCCAATAAAAAAATGGTTAAGATGGTAAATTTTACGTTATGTGCTTTTTACACAAAAACATGAAATTCTGATGGCTGCAACAATAAGGATAAACCTTGAAAACATTATGCTACATGAAAAAATCCAGGTGCAAAATGTTGCCTGAGTCCACTAATATGAAATGATGGGCAAATCCATAGAGACCACAAGCAGATTAGTGGCTGCCAGGAGCTGGGGGCAGGGGAGATGGGGAGTGACTGCTTACAAGACAGCATCTCCTTCTGGAGGGATGAAAATGTTTTGCAACTAGACAGAGGTGATGGTTGCAGGCTGTGAAGGGGCTAAGTGCACCAGCCTGTTTATTGTAAAATGGTTACTTCTATATTATGTGAATTTTACCTCAATTTCCTAGAGAGCAAGGTGGGCCTCCCTCAGCCATCTTCTGCCTCAGTGCTGTCTCTGCCTTGGTTCACAGCCCAGCCCAGGTGCAGAGGGGCAGAAAGGGAGAGAGTGCCCAGGGGCAGCCCCGAGCTAAGGCAGGGAGAACCCACTTCTGCCTGTTCAGCCTTCCTGCTCCTGCCCTGGGCAGCGCTGAGCCTCCACACAGGTGTGCGCGAGAACAGCAAGAGAGGCACTTCAGGACAGCTCTGCTGCTCTGCTCAGGGCTGGGAGCCACGTGTTCCTACAGACTGGGACCTGGGTTCTCCCTGTGCCTCACACACGCACACACGCGTGTGCCCCACACCTTCACACACCAGCATTCCACCTCCCACCTCTCCCCACACAAGCAGGCACTGCCGGCGCGTGCATCACAAATGCACACGCAGGCTCGCACGCGCGTGGGCCGCGTTGAGACCCGGGCCCTTGCACAGACGCAGAGACCCCGCCTGCGAGGATGGACTCAGCTGCGGAGAGTCCGGGCCACAGGCACACAAACGTCCACTGTCATGGCGCGACACCGCAGAAACGCCAGAATGGTGACTAACGCCGGTGTCCCTGATAGGCAACTGTCTGCCCCACATCTGCGGCGACCACCACGGTGCGCACCAACGCTCGGGGGCTGTGAGCGCCCAGAGAAGCCTGGGGACGCCGCTCGAGAGTAAGGAGCCTCTGCTCCGGCGCTGCTGGCCCTGGCCTCCGTGGAGCTGGCTTCCGGACCCAGCACTCCGGTTGCCCACAGCCCTTCCCCTCTCCCGTGCTTGCATCCCTTTCTCCAGAAAGGCACCCAGGGGCGCACATGCTCCTCTATAGGCGGCCGCAGGGATAGCCCTGAGGGGGAAGCAGGGAGCCCCCACTCCCCCTGGGAGCGCAGAATGCGGGTGGCGGGGCCGGAGGCTGCCCCCTCGCTTTATCCCTGTCTTCTCTAGAGGAGCCTTCCAAAGGCGTCCCCGGGGAGCCAGGTGCAGGACGTGGGCGGGCCTGCTGCAAGGCCCTGGAGTCTGGCGGGGGCCTCTCGGAGACTTCCGGGCGCCTTGGGCCTCCCTGGGTTCAGCCCACAGAGGTGCCTGCAGCCCTCAAAGAGGATGGTTAGGTTGGAAGATAAAGGTGACAAGACCGCCCCTAGCTGGACGGAGGAAGGAACACAAAAGGGAGGCTGTGGCCACTTCCCTCTGCTCTCAATACTGGGCTCCTCCCCTCTCTGGAAAGGTCCAGTGTGGACATCCCGTCTCAAAAGCCCAAGCTGCATCCACACCCTGGAAACAGACACCCCTGGGCCCTCCCAGAGAGACGGGCACAGGCTCCCAGGGCAGGCCTGCATCTGCTGTGGTGGAAATCCTGGGTCCCAGTCCTGTGAATGGTCTGGAAGAGGGCAGATGGCTGGCCCCTATGGCCATCAGAGGGCCCAGCCAGAGCTGGACTGTCTCCAGCAGGGTCCTGCTCTGGACCCAGGCTGCCCCTGCTGGGAAGGGAGGATGAGACAGCACCAGGCGGTTCCAGCCGTGAGCAACCAGGCTCCCTGGCTCTTGGGCCAAAATGGAGCTCAGTGTCTACTCTTCTCCATCCCCCACGTTCTCACCTCCAGGACGCCAGCATGATGCAAGCACGTATAATCTGGAAGACAACGTCAGCCTCTGTTCGTTTCCTGGGCCGACGAAACAAACAACCACAAACGGGGGCTTAAAATGACAGAAATCAATTCTCCCACAGCTCTGGAGGCCACAAGTCCAACATCGGGGTGCAGGCCGGGTGGCTCCTCCTGGGGGCTCTGGGGCCGCACCTGCTCTGTGCTGCTCTCCAGGCTTCTGGCGGCTGCTGGCAGCCCTTCACGGCATCACTCCACTCTATGCCTGCATCCTCACGGGGTCTTCTCCTTTGTCGGTGTGTCTTCTCCTCTTCCTTTAAGGACATCCGTCATTGGACACCGGTCATTTGGGGCCCAGCCTAAACCCAGCATGATTTCGTCTTGAGATCCTTACCTAATGACATCTGCAAAGACCCTATTTGCAAATGAGGTCATGTTCTGAGGTTGCAAGTGGACGTGGATCTCTGAGGGACACTGTTTGAACCCACTGCAGCATCCTTTGTGACTCAGCTCTCGACTCGATGTCCACTCCCTACATGGTGCTGGAAGGATCCTGCTAAATAAGCCTGATTACATCCTTTCCCTGCTTAGAACCAGCCAGGGCCCATGGTGCCCAGATGCCTCACGGTGGCTACAAGGCTCTGTGCAGTCTGGTCCCGGTTAGCCTCTGCAATTTCCTGTCTCAACTCCCTCCTCCTCTTCCAACACAGCACCCCCACTTTGTATCTCTAGTGTGAAATGAGATGGGAACATTTTCAATTTCTTGAGTGTGCCAGACTCTCTCTCATCCCAGGGCCCTGTGCTTACCTCACTCCTCACTCCCATTTGTCTCAGTCAACTGGTCTCAGAGCACATGCTGCCTCCTCCAGGAAGCCTACCATGATTCCCCCACCCCTGGCTGGGTCAAGTGCCTTCCTGACTCTTAGCTCCCACTGTCATAAGGTGTTGTCCTTGCCTGATTATCAGCCAGAGTCTCCCACTAGACTGTGACTTCACGAGGAGGGGGACCATGTCTCGCTGGTTCCATGCTGTGTGCCCAGCACTGAGAAGGCTCCTGCACATAGTAAATATTCAACAAATAGACATTGAAGAAAATAATGAAGGAAGTAGGTGCACTGAGACCCTACAGTGCAGGCAGGGAACGGGGGAGGCACCATCTGAGCTGAACTTCGAAGCTTGAACAACAGTCCCTGGCACACAGTCATGGAGGAAATCGCAGGCAGAGAAGCCAGCATGAGGGAAGGGGTGGGGAAGTGCCTGGAATGGGGTTAGGAGAGGCTGGAGGTCAGAATGGGGCCAAAATATGAAAGGGCCGGAAAGCACCTTAGAACCATCTTTCTAGCCCCAGGGGGAGAAGGGGCTGGAGGGAGAGATCAGGAGGGGCTGGGGCAGCCGGCCTGGCCTGGCCTCAGGGTCCAGCCAACACTTTCCTCTAAGCTCTGTCCCACTGGGACAGCAGAAGACCCAGAATTTGATGGAATTTCCTCAGCACACCCCAAATCGGGAAAGTACATCAGAGGGACAGATGTTAAGCAAGAAATGGAGCCAGGACTTAGGAGAAAGATCCTTTGTTGCTGCTTCTGTGTGGCCAGAGGTCAGGAAACAAGACTGGAGTCACAGATCAGGGAGGGTTCAATGACCTAATCCACAGAGAGTAGGGCAGGCTGGGGGCTTCCTGGAGACAGTGGCACTTCAGCCGAGACTTTCTGCTCCAGAGGTGGAGTGAGAGGAAAGGGTGCATTGGGCAGAGGGAACAGCACATGCAAAGGACGAGGAAAGCACGTAGGAAGATGACTGTCCATCCAAAGAACAAAAGAAGGCCAAGATGGCAGGAGGCTTGGGCAGCAAGGAGGAGTGAGTGGCTCAAGGTGGCCTACAAGGATAGGCAGGAGTCCGAAGAAAAGGACCTGACTCCATAAGCCCAGAAGCCACTCATTTGCAGGAGGGACACTGTCTATAATACACACACAAGGGCAGGTGGGTCCCTGTGATGCCAACCACACCTGAAAATGAATTCCAGATACCTTAGGGAAGACCTGTGTGCATCTCAGAAGGATTTTGCAGCTCACAGACTTTCCACAGGGAAAGGAGAGTCATGTGCCTGTTTCCTCAGCAAGTATTTGTTGAGCAGCTACTACGCGGCAGCTATGGGAACACAGTGGTGAGCAAGTCAGTGGTCCTACAGCTGGGCCGCCAGCCTAGTGGGGGTGGGGGCTGTTGAACAAGCAATTTGGACCACACGATGCAGTGAGCATTATGATCAGTGAGGTGGGAGCTGCGGCCACCCCGCCGTATGCAATGCCAGGTGTTTTCTGTGCTTTGGGTTCCGCTGCCCAGGGCGCCTCGGTGAGTGCCGCAGCATTTGGCTGTTTGGAACTCTGGGAAGCTCGTGCCTTGGGGGAAGAGAAGGCCACTTCCAATGCCCACTTACAGCTCTGGCTGCCAGTCAAAGTTGGGCTTAGAGTAATTGGGAAACTCTCCGAGGACCATCCTCCAGAGTGGAGTGAGCCTGAGGCTCTGCCTGCAGCTCCCCTTGAGGTGTCATCAGACTCTGCCTGCCTCAGCTCTGTGCCTGATCCTTAGGGATGTATATATTTTTAATTTCCACAGAAGAAGTGGAAATAGGAATTGCTTGTCAATGTTAATGAACCCCCAGGTGTCACAGACTATCCTGTGGCTCATTCACTGGAAACACGGAATTGGCTTCCATGGGATGCTATGCCAGCAGAATTGGGCAGGCTGTGCAGTGCAGGCGTTTTTCATCCCTCCGTGTCCCCCAGGAAAGACCCCTGGCGGCCCTGGATGATGGGCACTGAGGGCACAGGGTGGAGCTGGAAGTGGTGGATTCAGACGAATTACACTAATTGCCTGCTGTGGAGACCCCAGGACGTCACTTCAGTCAAATCTCTGGGGCTTTTTTGGTTTGTTTTCTTAAACAGAGGCAAGCTGACTGCCACTGTGCATGCTTTGTTTCTCTTCAGATTGTTAAACATAGGTTAGCAGTCAAGGTCTGAATAACTTTTTGTTTCAGGGCAATGCCTCACATCAAACCTGCTTGGGTTCAAATCATGACTCAGTCAATTCTTTGCTGCATGACATTGGTGAAGTGAATTGACCTCTCTGTGACTCCCTCTGCAAGTGCGGAGGCTAATAGGAACAGAACCTGCCTCACTGCTCTGTGTATGAACTTGCTGGTGCTTAGTAAGCTCTCAGTAAGTGCTGGATGGTATTATTTATCACTCAGTGGCATCTTGTAAGTGTTTGCACCAACTGACTCCTTCACTTTCCTTACCCCACACTTGAGAATTTGTCCCTTCATTCACTCAGCAAATGTTTATTGAATGCTCTCTGTGTTCCACGCTCTTGGAATTCAAGCACAGAGCAAGCACAGTGAGGACCCCTGCCCTCCTGGCGTTTACCTGACAGTCAGGAGAAAATAAACCACGAGAATATGAGTTAATGAATCAAAGAGTTACACCTTTGTGTTAGTATCTTAAAAGAATTAAAAAGCGTGCTGATTTTAGGATTAGGAACCCAGTATTAGAAATGGAGAGCACGTAGAAGGGGTGGAGCAAAATGGCGGGGTGAGCTGACCCGGGATTCTCTCCCCTCAAAATACAACAAAGGATTGGAAAAACTGAATTTCAGAGAATAAATCTAATGCCAACACATTAGAGACCTACAATACCAAGAAGGCGGAGAACATAAACCTTGCTGAAGGCCTCGGAGGCGCTGGAACGGGTAGGAGAGAACATCGCTCCATCCCCTAGAGTCTGCGATTGCTGCTGCGCAGGTCCCGGAAGGAGCGGGGGAGGGGCCGCACGACCAGAGGATCATCCAGGACTCCTGCTGCTGGTTCAGTGGAAACCCGCTGACAGGGGAAAGCTTCCGTGCGCGGGGACCACATAAACCCAGGGCCTCGGGAGACCAGAGAACAGAACTGATCTGAATCCAGATAGGCGTACGAGAATAGCAGCCCCTCCCTCCTGGCAAAGCTACTGGGCACCGCCATCTTGCCTGAAGGCGGAGAGCTCAGAACATGCGGCTCTCCACCCCCATCTGGTGGCGACAGGCTGTAACTGCAACCGAATTCTACCACCATGTGAAAAAACTGCTCCTCTACCATCCAGCAATTTATAAAAGCCCCAGACCAGAAGGAAAAGAATAAAAAGATAGAATTAAGTCCTGACGACTTGAAATTAGGTAAACTAAGTGATAATGAGTTCAGAGCAGCTATAATAAAAAAACTCAATGAGGTAGAGAGAAAGATAGAGAAACAAGCCAATGAGTTCTGGAGTTAATTCACAAAAGAGATTGAAATCATAAAGAAGAATCAAACAGAATTGCTAGAGATGAAAAACACAATGGACCAGATAAAACAGAATACGGATTTGCTGAATGCCTGTGTAGACACCATAGAAGAGCAAATTAACATAATTGAAGATAGACAGACTGAATGGGTCCAGACAGAGGAAGAAAGAGACCTAAGAATTAAAAAAAAGAGGAAAAGCTCCTAGAGATAGTGGATTCAATGAGGAGTGAGAACTTAAGAATCTTAGGAATTCCCGGGCACATGGAAAAGGAAAATGGAGCAGAAAGTGTGCTTAACGAAATTATAGAAGAGAACTTCCCAAATCTAGGGATTGAGGGAGAAATGTGTGTAGAGGAAGCTTTCAGATCTCCTAGATTTGTCAATGTAAAAAGACCTACTGCAAGGCACATAGTAGTACAATTGGCAAGAAGGAAAGATAAAGAAAGAATACTCAGGGAAGTAAGAAAAAAGAAGAGAATAACCTATAAAGGAGACCCTATCAGACTTTCAGTGGATTTCTCTACAGAAACCTTACAAGGTAGGAGAGAATGGAGTGACATATTCAAAGCTTTAAAAGATAAAAATCTTCAGCCAAGAATACTCTAGTCAGCAAGAATTTCCTTCAGATATGAGGGAGAAATTAAATCTTTTCCAGACAAACAAAAGTTAAGGGAATTTGTAACTAAAAGCCCTCCACTACAAGAGATCCTCAAGAAGGCTCTCATACCTGAAAAAAGAAAAAAGGGAGAAAGGAGTCACAATCCACAGACTAGGGAGACCGATGGATAGAACCAGAACAGGATAGCAAATGTTCAACTATAGCATTAGGGTAAAGGTAAGGAAACTACCAAAGCAAGGACGATCTTATCACTCTAACTACAAATTCATAACACGAGTTGGAATAAGAAATGAAAATAATTATTTAGGAGGGCAAGAGCAAAGGGTCTAAATCAGTATTGGCCAAGTAAGTAAGAGACCACCAGAGAATAGACTATATTATACACGAGATTCTAAATACAAACTTCAGGGTAGACACTAAAATAAAATACAGAACAGAGTCACAAATCATAAATAAGGAAAAATCTAAGAAACCCAGCATAAGAAATTGCAGAAGTCAATGGGTAAGCTAAAGCACACAGGAAAAGAAACGCAGGAAAACAAGATAATGAGCGACAGATTGACAGCATTAAGTCCACACGCATCAATCATCACTCTCAATGTAAACGGATTGAACTCTCCAATAAAAAGACACAGAGTGGCAAAATGGATTAAAGAACAAGATCCAACAATTTGTTGCCTCCAAGAAACACACCTCAGTCCCAAGGACAAACACAGGCTCAGGGTGAAGGGGTGGAGGACAATAGTTCAAGCTGACAGCAAGAAAAAAAAGGCAGGTCTTGCAATTCTTATATCAGACAAAGTGGATTTCAAAATAAGACAGGTAACGAGAGACACACAGGGACAATATATAATGATCAAGGGGACACTTCATCAAGAAGAAATAACACTTATAAATATCTATGCACCCAACACAGGAGCACGAATATTCATAAAGCAACTATTAACAGACCTAAAGGAAGATGTTAAAAACAACACAATAATAGTAGGGGACCTCAACACCACACTCACATCAATTGACAGATCATCCAGACAGAAAATCAACAAGGAAATAGTGGAGCTAAACGAAAAACTAAAACGATTGGACTTAATAGACATATATAGATCACTTCACCCTAAAAGAGCTGAATACACATTCTTCTCAAGTGCACAGGGAACATTCTCAAGGATAGGCCATATGTTGGGAAACAGGCAAGCCTCTACACATTTTAAAAAAAATTGAAATAATAACAAGCATCTTCTCGGATAATAACGCTATAAGACTAGAAGTTAATTACAAGAAAAAAGCTGAGAAAGGCACAAAGATGTGGAGAATAAACAACACACTACTGAACAAGCAATGGATCATTGAAGAAATTAAAGAAGAAATCAAAAAGTACCTGGAAACAAATGAAAATGATAGCATGCCGTACAAACTCATATGGGATACAGCACAAGCCGTATTCAGAGGAAAATTCATCACAATGCAGGCACATCTTAACAAACAAGAAAAATCCCAAAGAAGCAACCTTAAAGCACACCTAACTGAACTAGAGAAAAAAGAACAAATAAAGCCCAAAGTCAGCAGAAGGAGAGAAATAATAAAAATCAGAGCAGAAATAAATACTATTGAAACGAAAAAGGCAGTAGAAAGGATCAATGAAACAAAGAGCTGGTTCTTTGAGAAGAGAAATAAAATTGACAAACCCCTAGTCAGACTTACAAAGAAAAAAAGGGAGAAAACTCAAATAAACAAAATCAGAAATGAAAGAGGAGAAATAACAACAGACTCTGCAGAAATACAACGGATTATAAGAGAATACTACTAAAAACTATATGCCAACAGAATGGATAACCTAGAGGAAATGGATAACTTCTTGGACTCCTACAATCTCTCAAAGCTCACTCAAGAAGAGGCAGACAATTTGAACAGACCAATCACAAGGAAAGAGATTGAAACAGCAATCGAAAACATCCCAAAGAATAAAACCCCAGGACCAGATGGCTTTCCTGGGGAATTCTACCAAACTTTCAGAGAGGATTTAATACCTATCCTTTTCAAGCTATACCAAAAAATTAGGGAAGATGGAAGACTTCCTAACACATTCTATGAGGCCAACATCATGCTGATACCAAAACCTGACAAGGACATCACGAAAAATGAGAACTACTGGCCAATTTCACTGATGAACATAAATGCAAAAATTCTAAACAAAATTTTGGCAAGCAGACTTCAGTAATACATCAAAAGGATCATACATCATGATCAGGTGGGATTCATACCAGGGACACAGGGATGGTTCAACATCTGCAAATCAATCAACGTGATACTCCACCTCAACAAACTGAGGAATAAAAACCACATGATCATCTCAATAGATGCAGACAAAGCATTTGACAAGATCCAACTGCCGATTATGATAGAAACTCTTAGCAAAATGGGGATACAAGGAAATGACCTCAACATAATAAAGGCCATACGTGGCAAACCCACAGCCAACATCATACTCAATGGGCAAAAACTGAGTGCCATACCCCCGAAAACAGGAATGAGACAAGGACGCCCTCTATCACAACTCTTATACAACATAGTACTGGAGGTCCTGGCCAGAGCAGTCAGGCAAGAAAAAGGAATAAAAGGAATCCAAATAGGGAAGGAAGAAGTGAAACTCTCGCTGTTTGCAGACGACATGATCTTATATATAGAAAATCCCAAAGAATCCATTGGAAAACTCTTAGAAGTAATCAACAACTACAGCAAAGTTGCAGAGTATAAAATCAATTTGCATAAATCAGTAGCATTTCTATATTCGAATAACAAACTAACAGAAAAAGAACTCAAGAACACAATACCATTCACAATCATAACAAAAAGAATAAAATACCTCGGGGTAAATTTAACTAAGGAAGTGAAGGACCTATATAATGAAAATTACGAGGCCTTTCTGAGAGAATTGGACGACAACATAAGGAGGTGGAAAGACATTCCATGCACATGCATTGGAAGAATAAACAGTTAAAATGTCCATTCTACCTAAAGCAATCTACAGATTCAACACCATCCCAATCAGAATCCCAATGACGTTCTATACAGAATTAGAACAAAGAATCCTAAAATTCGTATGGGGCAACAAAAGACCCCGAATTTCTAAAGCAATCCTGATAAAAAAGAACAAAACGGGAGGCATCACAATCCCTGACTTCAAAATATACTACAAAGCTACAGTAATCAAAACAGCATGGCACTGGTACAAAAACAGGTGCACAGATCAATGGAACGGAATTGAAAGCCCAGGAATAAAACCACACATCTATGGACAGCTTATCTTCGACAAAGGAGCTGAGGGCATACAATGGAGAAAAGAAAGTCTTTTCAACAAATGGTTCTGGGAAAACTGGAAAGCCATATATAAAAGAATGAAAATTGACCATTCTTTTTCACCATTCACCAAAATAAACTCAAAGCGGATCAAAGACCTAAAGGTGAGACCAGAAACCATAAGGCTTCTAGAAGAAAACGTAGGCAGTATACTCTTTGACATCAGTATTAAAAGCATGTTTTCGGACACCATGTCTTCTCAGAGAAGGGAAACAATAGAAGAATGGGACTTCATCAGACTAAAGAGCTTCTTCAAGGCAAGTGAAAACAGGATTGAAACAAAACAAAAAAAAAACCCACTAACTGGGAAAAAAATATTTGCAAGTCATATATATGACAAAGGCTTAATATCCATAGTGTATAAAAAACTCTCACAACTCAACAACAAAAAAGTCAAACAATCCGATCAAAAAATGGGCTGGAGACATGAACGGACATTTCTCCAAAGAAGATATATGGATGGCCAATAGGCACATGAAAAGATGCTCATCATCGCTGATCATCAGGGAAATGCAAATCAAAACTACACTAAGATATCACCTTACACCCATTAGAATGACAAAAATATCTAAAACTAATAGTAACAAATGTTGCAGAGGTTGTGGAGAAAAAGGAACCCACGTGCACTGCTTGTGGGAATGAAAACTGGTGCAGCCACTATGGAAAACAGTATGGAGATTCCTCAAAAAATTAAACATAGAACTACCATACGATCCACTACTGGGTATCTATCCAAAGAGCTTGAAGTCAGCAATTCCAAAAGTCCTATGCACCCCAATGTTCACTGCAGCATTATTTACAATAGCCAAGACTTGGAAGCAACCTAAGTGCCCATCAAGAGATGAATGGATAAAGAAGATGTGGTATATATATACAATGGAATACTACTCAGCTGTAAAACAGAACAAAATCATTCCATTTGCAACAACATGGATGGACCTTGAGGGAATTATGTTAAGTGAAATAAGCCAGTTAGAGAGGGATAATCTCTGTATGACTCCACTCATACGAGGAATTTAAAAATGTGGACAAAGAGAACAGATTAGTGGCTACCAGGGGAAAGGCGGGGTGGGGGTGGGCACAAAGGGGGAAGTGGTGCACCTACAACACGAAAGACAAACATTAACGTGCAACTGAAATTTCACAAGATTGTAACCTATCATTAACTCAATAAAAAGAAAACAAGAAAAACTAAAAAGGAAATGGTAATTATATGACATGACAGAGGTTTTAGCTAATGCTATGGGGCTAATCACTTTGCAATATATGTGTATTAAATCAACACATTGTACACCTCAAACTTACACAATGTCATTTGTCATTTATGTCTCAATAAAGCTGGGGGAAAAAGGAAAAGAACACACACACACAAAACAAGAGATTAGATATGATATCAAAAACATAAAATGTGGGGGGAGGGGAGTAAAAGAGTAGAGCTTTCAGAAAGAGGTCAAACTAAAGAGAGCATCAACTGAATGTGGATTGATATATATGGAGATTATCATATATGAACATCATGGTAATCACAAACCAGAAACCTATAATAAATACACAAGTAAGTAAGAGAAAGGAAGCCAAACATACTACTAAGCAAAGGCATCAAACCATAAGAGAAGAAAGAAACATAGAAGAAATACTAAAATATCCAGAAAAAAGTAACAAGATAGCAATAAATGCATATTTATCAATAGCTACTTTAAATATGAACTGACTAAATGCTCCAATCAAAAGGGTGGCCAATTGGATAAGAAAAAAACAGGACCCGTATATATGCTGCATACAAGAGACACACTTCAGACCTAAAGACACTCACAAACTGAAAGTTAAGGAATGGAAAAAGATACTCCATGCAAATGTCAAAGAGAAGAAAACTGGGGTAGCAATACTTACATCAGACAAAATAGACTTTAAAACAAACATTGTAACAAGAAACAAAGGAAGGCACTACATAATGATGAAAGGAACAACCCAACAAGAGGATATAACACTTGTAAATATCTATGCACCCAACATAGGAGCACCTAAATATATAAAGCAATTATTAACAGACATAAAGGAGAAATACACAGTAATACAATAATAGTAGAGGACTTTAACACTTCACTTACACCAATGGATAGATCATCCAAACAGCAGATCAATAAGAAAACCTTGGCCATAAACAACACAATAGACCAGATCGACTTAGTAGAGACATATAGAACATTCCATCCAAAAGCTGCAGAATATGCATTCTTTTCAAATGCTCATGGAACATTCTCCAGGATTGATCACATATTAGGCCATAAAACAAGTCTCAATAAATTTAAGAAGATCGAAATAATAGCAAGTATCATTTCTGACCACAAAGGTATGAAACTAGAAATCAACTACAACTTTTCTGAAAAAATCAGAACAGCCACAAATATTTGGAGATTAAACAAAATACTACTGAACAACGATTGGGCCAATGAAGAAATCAAAGGAGAAATACCTGGAGACAAATGAAAACGAAAATATGATATGCCAAAATTTATGGGATATGGCAAAAGTGGTTCTAAGAGGAAATTTTATTGCAATTCATGCCTACTTCAACAAACAAGAACAATTCCCAATAAACAATCTAACAGTGCACCTAAAGGAACTGGAAAAAGAAGAACAAACAAAGCCCAAAATCAGCAGAAGGATGGAAATAATAAAAATCAGAACAGAAATAAATGAAACAGAGACTAAGAAAACAAATAGAAAAAGTCAGTGAAATCAAGAGCTGGTTCTTTGAAAAGATAAACAAAATTGACAAACCTTTAGCTAGACTCACCAAGAAAAAAAGAGAGAAGGCTCAAATAAATAAAATCAGAAATGAAAGAGGAGAAATTACAACAGATACCTAAGAAATACAAAAGCTTATAAGAGAATACTGTGAAAAGCTATATGCCAACAAACTGGATAATGTAGAAGAAACGGACAAATTCTTACACTCATACAACCTTCCAACTTGAACCAAGAAGAAATAGAGAATTTGAATAGACCAATCACCAGTAAGGAGATTGAAACAGTCGTCAAAAACCTCTCCAAAAATAAAAGTCCAGGACCAGATGGCGTCCCTGGTGAATTCCACCAAACATTCGAAGAAGACTTAGTACCTCTCCTTCTCCAACTCTTCCAAAAATTGAAGAGGAAGGGGAGCTTCCTAACTCACTCTATGAAGCCAACATTAACTTGATACCAAAACCAGACAAGGACAACACAAAAAAGAAAGTTACAGGCCAACATCACTGGTGAACATTGGTGCAAAAATCCTCAACAAAATACTAGCAAATCAAATACACTGATACATTAAAAAGATCATATACCATGATCAAGTGGGATTTATTCCAGGCATTCATGGATGGTTCAACACCCACAAATCAATTAACGTGATACAGCACATTAACAAAATGAAGAATAAAAATCACACAATCATCTCAATAGATGCAGAGAAAACATTTGACAAGATATAGCATCCACTTGTGATAAAAACTCTAAATAAAATAGATAGAAGGAAAATACCACAACATAATAAAGGCCACATGTGACAAACCCACACTAATATTATTCTTAATGGAGAAAAACTGAAAGCTATCCCTCTAAGAATAGGAACCAGACAAGGATGCCCCCTGTCACCACTCTTATTTAACACAGTATTGGAAGTCCTTGCCAGAGCAATCAGGCAAGAAAAAGAAATAAAAGAGATCCAAACTGGAAAGGAAGAAGTGAAACTGTCACTATTTACAGATGACATGATTTTATATATAGAAAACACTAAAGAATCCACCAAAAAACATTTCGAAATCATAAGTAAATATGGTAACATTGCAGGATACTAAATCAACATACAAAATCAGTTGCATTTCTATATACTAGAGAAGGGAACCCTCATACACTGCTGGTAGGAGTGAAAACTGGTGCAGCCACCATGGAAAACAGTATGGAGATTCCTCAAAAAATTAAGAATGGATCTACCATACGATCCAGCTGTTCCACTGCTGGGTATTTATCCAAAGAGGTGAAAACACTAACGTATGAAGATATCTGCACCCCTATGTTCATCGTAGCATTATTCACAATAGGCCAGACTTGGAAGAAACCTACGTGCCCATCAAGGGACGAACAGATAAAGAAGATGTGGTATATATACACAATGGAATACTACTCAGTCATAAGAAATGATGAAATCTGGCCATTGGTAACAACATGGATGGACTTTGAGGGCATTATGCTAAGTGTTATAAATCAGAGGGAGAAGGTCAAATACCATATGATCTCACTCATAAGTAGAAGATGACAACAACAACAAACAAACAGAGAGACAGAGATAGGATTAGTGTTTACCTGAGGGGAAGTGAGGAGGGAGAAAGGTGAAAGGGGAGTTTGGGCACATGTGTCTGGGCATGAATTGCAATTAGTCTTTGGTTGGGGAAAGTGATGTAATCCACAAAAAATTTGAAATACAGTACAATATACACCTAAAATTTATATAATGTTGCAAACCAACGTTACAGCAATAAAATAAGAAAAAAAGAAAAGAGTAGGCCAATATCCCTGATGAATAGAGATGCAAAAATCCTCAACAAAATACTAGCAAACTGAATCCAACAGCAAATTAAAAGGATCATACACCATGAGCCAGTGGTATGATCCCTGGGATGCTAGGAAGTTTCACAGTATGCAAACCAATAAATATGATACGCTACTTTAACAGAATAATGGATAAATGGAACCATTTCTATTTGCTTTCATAGACTGTTCTCCCTCTGTAGCTCTTACACCATCACTCAGGACACTGCGTCGTCTGTGAACGTTGGTTCTTAGTGGCTCCATCAAGTGTTGCTGTAGGGCTTCGTCAGCGATGACCACACAGGGAAGGCTTACCAGGGTATGCAGGATAATTCAAAGGATACTTGGTTTTTTGTTTGGAAATTTATGGCATAGGCCTAGGATAACACTTCTTCCAACCATGTCATCTTTGACCTTTTAAGGATGTAATCACTTCATTCCTAGAAGATGATCTCTTTCAGTGTCGACCTTTCACACATCAGCACCAGCTGGAAGCAGAGGTGAGGGGCACATGAACAGCAGAGAGGAGTGTTCCCACTGTGAAAAGAATATCTGCTCCTCATCTGGCACAGCCTAAGACCAAAATGGGAAACCATAAAGTCATCACATCAATTGCAGGCAAGAGTATACATCCGCCAGAAGAGCCCATTGGCATTGGAGAATGACGGTGTCAAAAACGCTGGAAGGATAGAGACATGGCTGTCCTTGGAGATGGGGCAGATAAATGGTGTGGCTCCTGGAGCTGACCTGTGGGTGATCATACTGGGGCCCAGCATCAGAGAGTGAACAAGGAAAAAGACTCCTGTCACCATCCCTGCCCCCTTTGAATAGTGTAGACTAAAGATGGCACTTGAAAATGAACACTGAAAAGCAGAGGCATGAGTCTACACACAACTCATACCCCTGGGTTGGCGTTACTCCATATGTATGCTAGAGGCTTGACTTCAGCCTGTGTTCATGTCCAGTGAACCCCCAAATCACCTCATTAGCACCTTGGCTGCCAAATCACAGTCAAACCCTTGAAAGAAATGTCAAGTCAACGGGGCACAGATGCAAATCTCAGAGCTACTTGTGGCTTCAGGTGAACCCCGTCCGTGGAGTTGTGGGCCAAGTGTGGCCCAAGGAGCATATCTAGGGACCAGAGCTGGCCTGAACAGACGGCGGGCACCAAAGGGGACTTTGAAACTTTTGAGGTAGGTGCTTCCCATGACTGGGAAGGACAGGACTCACTGAGGGTGTGAGTAACCCCTCTGTAATGCATTTCCAGCCCTGGCTGATCCCATGCACCAGAGGGGGACTTCCTTCAAGATAAACACCAAAAACTTTGTCCCAGAGATGCAGGTGCCATGTTTAAGTGTAAGGGCAACATGGTACCCTTCAACAATGCCTATAGCCAACTTTATGCCTGCTGAGGAGGCAACAGGTAAGGTCTTCTCAATCCTGAGAACATTGTGGGAGGTGGTTATTATAATTACTTCCACTGTACAGCTGAAGAAACTGAGAGTCAAATTTCCACTATTCAATACAGTGTTATTAACTATAGTCATCATGCTGTGCATTAGATCTCTAGACTTGCCATCCTCCATAACTAGGATTTTATGCCCTTTGACTAGCATCTCCCCATTTCCACCGCCTCTCTGCCCCTGGGAACCAGCATTCTACTCTGCTTCTATATATTTGATTTTTTAAACCTTCCACATATAAGCGAAATCGGTTTTTTTCCTTCTGTGTTGGGCTTATTTCACTTAGTATAGTGTCCTCCAGGTTCATCCATGTTTCTGCAAATGACAAGATTTCCTTCTTCTTATGGCTGAACAACATTGCAGGTGTGTGTGTGTGTTGCATGCTCTGTATCTGTCCATCTGTCAGCAGACACTTGGGTTGTTTCTGTGTGTCAGTTGCTGTGCATGGTGCCGCAGTGGACGTGGGGTGCGGGTATCCCCGTGAGACACTGATTCCATCTCCTTTGGAAATGTACCCAGAAATGGGATCGTATACTAGTTCTATTTTTAGTTTTTTGAGGAAACTCCATACTGCTTTCCACAGGGCCTGTAAGAGTTTACATTCCACCAACAGTTCACAAGGGTTTCCTTTTCTCCACATCCACCTCAACATTTGTTACCTTTTGCCTTTTTGCTAATAGCTGTCCTAACAGTGTGAGGTGATATCTCATTGTGGTTTTGATTTGCATTTCTCTGATGATTAGTGATATTGAACACATTTTCATGTACTTGTTGACCATTTGTGTATCTTCTTTTGAGAAATGTCTGTTCAGGTCCTTTGCCAGGTTTTTAGTTAGGTTATTGGTTTGCTTGCTAGTTATTTGCTTGAGTTCCTAACATATTTTAGGCATTAACTCCTTATCAGATATGTGGTTGGAAGCTATTTTCTCCCATTCCATAGGGTGTCTCTTCACTGGTCCTTGTTTCCTTTTCTGTACAGAAGGTGTTTTTCTTTTTTAACAGAAGTTGGATGAATCCCACTTGTCTGTTTTTTTGGCTGCCTGTACTTTTGATGTTGTATCCAAAATATCATTGCCCGGATAATGGCAAGAAGCTTTTTCCCCATGTTGTCTTCTACTAGTTTTACAGTTGCAGGGCTTACATTGAAGTCTTTAATCACTTTTGAGTTTATTTTTGTGTAGGTGTAAGATAAGGGTCCAATTTCCTTCTTCCACATGTGGGTATTCAGTTTTCCCAGCACCAGTTACTGAGGAGGCTATTCTTTCCCCATTGTGTGTTCTTGGTGCCTTTGTTGAAGATCCCTTGACTATAAATGCATGGGATTATTTCTGGACTGTGTATTCTGTTCCATTGGTCTATGTGTCTGTTTTTTTAGGGTACCATTCTGTTTGGGATACTATAGCTTTGTAGTATAATCTGAAATCAGGCAGTGTCATGGCTCCAGCTTTGTTCCTCTTTCCCAGGATTTCTTTGGTTGTTTTGGGTCTTTCCTGGTTCCAAATGAATTTTAGGATGGTTTTTTCTATTTCTGTGAAAGATGCTTTTGGAATTTTGATTAGCATTGCACTGAATCTGTAGATCACTTTGGGGATTATGGACTTTTAACAATATTAATTCTTCCACTCTATGAGGATCGAATATCTTTCCACTTATTTGTGTCATCTTCAATTTCTTTCGTCAGTGCTTTATAGTTATCAGTGTGTAGATCTTTCCCCTTTTGGTTAAATTTACTCCTAAGTATTTTATTCTTTTGGATGCAATTGTAAATGGGATTGTTTTCTTAATTTCTCTTTCTTATATTTCATTATGAGTATATAGAAACACAACAGATTTTGGTGTATTGATTTCATATCCTGCAACCTTACTGAATTTATTAGTTCTAACACTTTTTTGAGAGTCTTTAGGGTTTTTTATAGAGAATATCATGTCATCTGCAAATAGTGACAATTTTACTTCTTGCTTTCCAATCTGGATGCCTTTTATTTATTTATTTTTCTTGCCTAATTTCTCTGGCCAGGACTTGAGTAAAAGTGGTAAGAGCGGGCGTCTTTGTCCTTCCTGATCCTAGAGGGATAGCTTTCAGCTTTTCTCTGTTGAGTGTGACGTTAGCTGTGGGCTTAGATATGTGAGATATGCTCCCTCTGTACTCGCTTTGTTGAGAGTTTTTACCATGGATGTTGAATTTTTTCAAATGCTTTTTCTGTATCTACTGAGATCATAAGATTTTTATCCTCCCTTGTGTTAATGTGGTGCATCACATTGAGTGATTTGTGGATGTTGAATCATCCTTGCATCCCTGGAACAAATTCCACTTGATCATGGTGTATTGTCTTTTTAATGTATTGTTGAACTCAGTTTGCTAGTATTTTGTTGAGGATTTATGCATCTATGTTCATCAGGGATACTGGCCTTTAATTTTCTTTTCTTGTGGCATCCTTGTCTGGTTTTGGTATCATGATAATCCTGGCCTTGTAAAATGAGGTTGGAAGAGTTTCTTCCTCTTCTATTTTTGGAAGAATTTGAGAAGGACTGTTATTAATTCTTCTTTGAGTATTTGGTAGAATTCCCCAGTGACGCCATCTGGCCCTGGGCTTTTGTATGTTGGCAGTTTTTTTTATTATTATTATTACTGATTCAATATCCTTACTAGTAATCAGTCTTTTCAGATTTTCTGTTTCTTCATGATTCAGTCTTGGTAAGTTGTATATTTCTGGGAATTTATCCACTTCTTCTAGGTTGTCCAATTTGTTGGCATATAATTGTTCATAGCAGTCTCTTATGACCTTTTGTATTTCTGTGGTATCAGTTGTAACATCATCTCTTTCATTTTTTATTTTATTTATTTGAATTTTCTCTCTTTATTTTCATGGTGAGTATAGCTAAAGGTCTGTCGATTTTGTTTATCTTTTTAAAGAATCAGCTCTTAGTTTCATTGATTTTTTCCATTGTCTTTTTACTCGCTATTTCATTTATTTCTGCTCTAATCTTTACTTCCTTCCTTCTACTAACTTTGGGCTTTGTTCTTCTTTTTCTAGTTTCTTGACTTGTAAAGTTAGGTCGTTTATTTGTTATTTTTCTTGTTTTCGGAGGTAGGCATTTCTTGCTAGGTACTTCCCTCTTAGAACTGCTTTTCACGCATCTCATAAGTTTTGGTATGTTGTATTGCCATTTTCATTTTTCTCAAGGTGTTTTTGATCTCTTTGTTGACACATTTGTTGCTCAGTATCATATCATTTAGTCTCCACGTATTTGTGAGTTTTCCAATTTCCTCCTTGTAATTGATTTCTAGTTTCATACTGTCATGGTTGGAAATGATGCCTGATGTGACTTCAGTCTTCTCAAATTGGTTAAGACCTGTTTTGTGGCCTAACACACGATCTTTCCTGGAGAATGTTCTACGTGCTCTTGAGAAGAATGTGTGCTCTGTTGCTTTTGAATGGAATGTTCTGTATCTGTCTAAGTCCATCTCGTCTAATGTGTCACTTAAAGCAGATGTTTTCTTATTGATTTTCTGTCTAGGTGATCTATCCATTCATGTAAGTGTTATATTAAAGTCCCCTGCTGTTATTGTACTGCTGTCTATTTCTCCCTTTAGGCCCATTAGTATATGCTTTATATATTCAGATGCTCCTATATTGGGTGCGTAAATATTTATAAATGTTATAGCCTTTGGTTGGATTGACTCCTTTATCATTATTTAGTGCCCTTTTTGTCTCTTATTATAGTCTTTGTTTTAAAGTCTATTTTGTCCTTTCTTTTGGTTCCCATTTGCATGGACTATCTTCTTTTATCCCTTCACTTTCAATCTTTGTGTCTTCTTACATCTGAAGTTAGTCTCTTGTAGGCAGCATATAGCTAGGTCTTGTTCTTTTTTAATCTATTCAGCTACTCTATGACTTTTGATTGGAGAATTTAGTGCACTTACCTTTAAAGTAATTATAGATAGATATGTACTTATTGCCATTTTGTTAACTGTTCTCTGGCCATTTTGGAATTCCTATGTTCCTTTCTTCTTCTCTTTGTTTTCTGGTGATTTTGTAATTTCTGTGTTCTTTTCTTCTTCTCTTGCTTTCTTCCTTTGTGGTTTGATGACTTTATTTAGTTTTATGCCTAGATTACTTTCTCATGATCTTTTATGTATCTACTATAGGTTTTTCCTTGGTGGGTTACCATGAGGCTTACATATGACCACTTATATTTATAACAGTCTATTTTAAGTTGATGCCTTAATTTTGAATGCATTCTGAAACTTTGCACTTTTACTCCCCCCCATGTTGTATGTTTTTGATGTCACCTTTTACATCTTTTCATCTTGTGTGTTCCTTAACTAATTATTGTGGTTACAATTATATTTACTACTTTTGTCTTTTAAACTCCATGTACATGATTAATCTACTACCTTTAGTATATATTTACCTTTACACAGTGAGATTTACACTTTCACATGTTTTCTTGTTACTAATTATTGTGCTTTCTTTTCAGCTTAAAGAAATCCTTTTACCTTTCTTCTAAGGCTGGTACAGTGCTGGTGGACTCCTTTAGTTTTTGCTTGTCTGGAAAACTCTTTCTCTCTCCTTCAATTCTGAATTATAAATTTGCTGGATAGAGTATTCTTGGTCGGAAATTTCTTCTTTAAGCACTTTGAATATAGTGTGCCTCTTCCTTATGGCCTGCAAAGTTTCTGCTAAAAAATCGACTGATCTTTTTATGTCTTATGAGGTTCCCTTTTATATACCAAGTCGTGTTTCTCCTGCTGCTTTTAGGAGTCTCTCTGTCTTTAATTTTTGACATTTTAATATAAGGTCTCTTGGTGTGGTCTCTTTAGGGTCATCTTATTTGGAACTCTCTGGGCCTCCTTGATCTGGATGTTTGTTTCCTTCCCCTGGTTAGGGAAGTTGTCAGCCATTATTTCCTCAAATAAATTTCCTAACCTTTCTCTTCTCCTTCTGGGGCTCCTATGCTTTCAGTGTTAGTCTGCTTAATGTTGTCCCATAAATCCCTTAGCTAGCCTCACTTTTTTTCATTCTTTTTTCTTCTTGCTGCTCGGTTGGGAGAGTTCCACTGCCCTGTCTTCAAGTTTGCTAATCCTGTCTTCTGCTTCACCTAGTCTGCTATCAAATCCTCCTCGTGTGTTTTTATTGCAATTATTGTATTCTTCAGTTCTGTGACTTCTGCTTGGAACTTTCTTATATTTTCTGTCTTTGTTGATGTTCCCACTGTTTTCATGCAATCTCCTCCCAAATTCAGTGAGTATCTTTATGATTTTTACTTTGAACTCTTCATTATGGAAATTATTTATCTCCATTTCATTAAGGTACTTTTCTGAGATTCTGCTTTTTTCTTGGTTTGGGACGTATTCCTTTTTTCCTTCATTTTGCTTAACTCTCCGTGCTGGTTTCTAAGCATTACATGAAACAGCCACCTCTCCCAGTCTTGAAGGCTGGCCTTGTGTAGGAGATGTTCAACTCTGCCCCAGCTTCTAGCTCTAGGTTGTCTCTCAGACCTTTGTTATTGTCTAGGAAGCCTATTTTATTTTTAATAGCTCCCAGGAGTTGAGGGTGTGCCAAGACCAGTCACTGTCCCAAAGGGGAGCATCTCAGCCAGTGCCTAGACTCAGGCTGATTGGAAACCAGACCACCAGGCAGCAGCTTCTAAAGAATGCAAATGTGTACATTCCTGTGGGGCTACAAGCGTAAGCCCCACTGGCCCCCAGAGCCAGTCAGTCTGCAGGCGTCCCCTGGGCAGCAGTCCCACAACCTGAGGGTCTAGATGAGTGTACAAGCTCCTTTCTGGGAGATACTGGTGAGATTTAGCAAGACTGAGGGAGAGTTCAAAGATGGCATCCCCAGCCCATGTTCCATGAGGGCACTTACGTGGCCTCTAGATGTTTGCCAGACCTGAAGACTGCCCTGCAGACTGAAGTTCCAGGACGGGCAAGGAGGCCTCTTTCACAGAAAGGCTGTGTGCTTTCACTCTGCTGTCTGTGCAGTGTCCTGGGGGTGGTAGTCTGCTGAGAACTGTCTCTCCTATTGTTACTGTCTTGCGGGACCCAGGAATGCAAGTTCCCTGGCCACCAGAGCCAGGAAATCAAGGGGTATCCCCTGGGCAGCTGAAAAAAACCAAGGCTCCAGGCATAAAAACCAGAGCATGAGATGTGTGTAGAAGACCCCATCTGGGAGCTATGGATGCTCGGGAGTGTGGCAGACACAGAGTGCAAAGACAGTACTTGCTGATGGAAGTGGGAAAGAAGGAGGGAAAAATAAAAAAGAAAAGAAGAAAAGGGAAATGAAAAGTCAAAAAAGATTGCAGCCACCAACTTTGGTGAGGCAGAGGAGAGCAGGAAGAAGAAGATGGCACCCACTAGCCTCTGACCCGAGAGCATCCTGGAGGCCCCTGCCCCTCAGACCAATGCGTTCACATTAGGAAATGAGTCTCTTTCACATAAAGAATGGGCACTTCCCAAAGGGCTGCTTCTGCACTGGGCCCTGGAGCCTGCGAGTCTGCAAACAGGCCCTTCAAGAGCAGATCCTCGGTTCACATCAGCCCCATGAGTCTAGTGAGCATGAGCCACAATGGTCTTCAAGCCAGAGGTTTTAGGGGCTCATCTCTCAGGTGCTGGTCTGAAGGGCTTGGGTGCCTGATGTGGGATGAAAATCCTTCGCTCCTCTGAGAGAAGCTCCGGGTTTGAGTTAACTCCTGGTTTGGGCTGCTGCACGGCAGAGAGAAGTGTGTGGGGAGGTTGTGTCTCAGTCTTTCCCACCTGCTTGGCTGTGGCTTCCCTCTTGTTGGCCTGATGTGAAGGGGTTGCTCTGCCAGGTTTTAGCACTGACTCCAGAGGTTTCAGGGCTCAGTCCCACAAGACAGCCCACTTGAGACACCAGTGGCAGGTATTGGGGGCTCAGGGTACCCACACTGCTGTCTTACTTAGTTACACAGAATGGGGTTCCCATAACCCTCCCTGTTGAGGTTGGACACTTTGCTAGAATGATTCACAGAAGTCAGGAAAGTGGTTTAGTTACTGTTACCAGTTTATTGTGGAGGAAACCACTCAGGAATAGCCAGTCAGAAGAGATGCTTAGGGCAAGGTATGTGGGAAGGGGCGTGGAGCTCCCCTGCCCTCTCCAGGTGCACCACACTCCCAGCGCCTCAATGTGCTCACAACCCAGAAGCTCTCCAAATCCTGTGGTCTAGGGAGACTTATGGGGAGCTCACTACCAAGGCATGATTGATCAAATCATGCGGCATTGGTGATGAACTCGACCTCCAGCCCCTCTCCCCTCCCCAGAGGTCCTGGATGTGGGGCTGAAAGTTCCAAGTCTGAACCTGCCTGTGTATCTCTGGTGCTGCCCCCATCCTGAAGCTACCCAGGGGCTCCCATGCATCAGTCATCTCATCAGCATGGAAGACACTCATCACTCCTGTGATTCCAAGGGATTTAGGAGCTGAGTGTCAAGAACCAGGGACAATGAGCAGAGACCAAACATTTACGTTTTCCTATATCACAGGGAGGCATGTGCTCACATCCGACTGTCTGGCTTGGATGGCAGGACAACAGGGACAGGCTAGAACTTGACCGAGAAGAGAGGCGGGGCTGCCGCTTTGTCCAGAAGACACTGAGCACACCTATTGCCCAAGAGAATCCTCTCTCCAAGACCAGCTCCAAATTGCCCTTATCCTGGGAAGCCTCAGCTGTCCTCACCCAAGGCACAGCCCTGGATTCCCACTCTGGTTCCTCCAGCTCCCACCTTCCCTCTGACCGTAGCTGGACCCCAAGGAGTTGAGGCATCTGTACCCAGCCCTGTCTCCCCAAGACTGGAAGCTCCTCAGCCCTCAGCTGGGGCTGGGGCCTCTCTGGGCAGAGAGAGGTAGCAGAGGGCCCTTGCTGTGTGTGCAGAGCTGGAGGTTGAGTGGAGGCTGCAGGGCCCCAAAGGCCCACTGAGGTCCCTCCTGGCCTCTCCAGACCCTGTGGACAGATCCTCTAGGTTGGCGTCCCAGAGAGGCCCTGGGGAGCAGCGTGCTTGGAAGGCTGCAGCAGTGATAAAGGTCACGGCATCAGCTGGAGGAGCCCCGAGGCCTGACCCACACCTGCCTGTGTGTGCTGCTCACAGCATCAAGCAGGAGAGCTTCTTATGCCCTCCCCTGCTGGCGGCTTCACGGGAGAGGCAGCCCAGGCTCAGGAGATCCAGGACTGCGAGGGTAGGGGGGCAGGATCAGACAGCTGTGGGGAGTGCTGCCTAGGGCTGGACGTGGGGTCAGGGCCAGGAAAAAGCATCTTAAAAGAGAATTTTAGCCTTGGGAGGGATCTTCTTGCGTTACCTATTCTGGAGCCCTGCTTCTCACCCAGCCCAGATGCCCTTTGTAGCTTCTGGGTCATCCTTCTTATTTTTGGGTGATTCTGACCCTACGGATTATTAGTACATGTCTGGAGACACGTTTGGTTGATTCACTCACGGGGAGGGAGGGGAAGCTACTGGCATTGGTGGACTGGGGCCGGGGAAGCTGCTAAATGTTGTACAATCCTGTAATAGTGTGGTCCATTTTTCCTTTCATTGAATCAATGTGGATACATTATTATTAATTAAAATTCATATTTTTCAGTAGGTTTCTTTCTTGTGTTGTTCATTCTATGGGTTTTTTCTTTTTCAAATATTGGCTTCTGAGCTAACAACTGTGGCCTATCTTTTATTTTTCTTCTCCTCTCAAAAGCCCCCCAGTACATAGTTGTATATTCTAGTTGCAAGAGCCTCTGGTTATGCAGTGTGGGACGCCTCCTCAACATGGCCTGATGAGCAGGGCCATGTTTGTGCCCAGGATCCGAACCAGCGAAACCCTGGGCTGCCGAAATGGAGTGCGAGAACAGCCACTCATTCACGGGGCCAGCCACAGGTCCTATGTGTTTTGACAGAGGAATAACGACATGTATGCGCTGTTACAGCATCATACAGAATAGTTTCATGTGCTATGTCCTTAATGTGCCCAAATGGAATTATGCCAGAGAGTTTTTCCTGTGTTGCTTTATTCACTCAATATTATATTAAAGACTCATTCACCCTGCTCTGTGTATATCTAGCTCCTGCCTGGGGCTCCAGGGTTTGCGTCCAACACATCTTACCTGCCCTCTCCCCAGTTGTGGACACGCAGGCTTGTCCCATTCCCCCGCTAAAGCAGCGCTACAAGGAACATCCTCTTACACGTTCCCTTATAGATAGGTTTGAGAAATGAGATAGGTACTCAGGAGCAACCTGACAGGGGTACTGAGCATGTCTATTCTTAATTTTCATCATTCTACATCCCACCAGCAGTGTTACAGTTTCTTTCTCCCCGTAGCCCGTCAACACTGGACACTCTCTCTTTTGGGGAATAGGATAAGTATACCTTGAAATTCTATCCCTGTTTCTTTCTTTCTCTCTCTTTCTTGCTCTTTTCTTCCTTTTTTCAAGCATACTTATATATGCCTTGGCAACTCCTTTTGTGAAATATCTGCTCATTACCCTTCCTCATTTCTGTATTGAGGTTCCTACTTCTTCCTGATATAATGGTTTCACGTTTATACTTGATAGTGTTCCCTTGTCAGCTTCAGACAACGCAAATAATTTTTCCCAACTCTCCATCTGCCTGTCAACTTTATCAAAAGTCTCTTTCACTGAACATAAATCCTTAATGTGGGCATGCCATATCTTTTTAGAATCACCTATCATTTGTGCTTTTAGAGTTTTTCTTAAGAAATCCTTTTCCACTACTACATCAACAAAATTGTTTTTCTAAAGTTTCTCCTGTTAACTTTATAGTTCCTATTTCATATTTATGTCTTGACCCATGTGGATTACATCTCTGGATGTGGTCTTCAGCAGAAAATCTGATTTACTTTGCTTCACAAAACGATCAGTTTTCCCACCATAAACTAGTAAAAGTCCATCGTTTCCATTTGGTTTCTGCTGCCACCGTTATCGTAGATTAGATTTTGATAATGCAGGCATATTTCTTTGAGAAAATCAATCAATTTAATCAGCGTCATTGTATGTTCCAGATTCACATTGTTCAAAATGACTCTGACTCTATAATGTGTTTCAATACCTAGGACGGCTTATCTCTGCTGTTTACTGTATTTTTAGAAAATTAGTATAGCTTTGCACTGAGTTTTACTTTTCAGAAGGAAATTTAGGATAATGTTAAATTGATAGTCGATTCACGGGAATTGGAAATGCAATTTCACCAATGATATAATTAGGAGGAGAACTGACATCATAACCATACAAGCTCATCCCCTCCAAGAGTGTAGATGGGATTCCATGTATTCAGATCATCTACATTATTATTAGTGGTTAAAATTTCTGTCTTTGGAGGTGTTGCATGTTTTGGGTTAGTTATTAGATATTTTGTAACAGAGGATTTCAAAGTGTCATACGAGGAAACCTGGGGTCTATCAGGTCCTCAGTTTTCCAACTGCGTGTGGGGATGTGTTTGCCATATGCTTCAACCAAAACAGCGTGTGCCACAGACTGATGAAGATGCAGATGCGAGTGCCAGCTTGTCTCCCCTCAAGTCAGACATTAGGTGTATTTGCAAAACTGTAAAACCAGGCCACTATCCTCACTACCTGTGTTTTGAGAAATGTAATTACTTTCCTAAAAACATGTTACTTGTATTAACATGAAGTGGTGTATTATCGTTCTTTTAAATATACTAATCACTAAATATTTTTAAAGATTCTCAGCTTTAACATCTAATATGATAAAAATTGATAGAGTCCTTGGAGGCCTCTGCCTGTTCAATGTAAAGGGATCCTGAGATCAAAATGCTTGAGAGCTGATTCCTCATCGTTTGTGTCACTATGGGAAATGTCACCATACTTCTTACTTAAATTCTATATTTGATTGAATATTCCTGGTGACAACATGAGGAACACTGTGAGACTGTGAGTTTTGTAAACAGATTCACCTTTGGCTGCTTTGTGTTCTCCTGTCGTTCTCTGTGTCCCGTCCTGCCGCTTGGATCTTCTCCGGGTAGACGATCACGTTTCTTCCCTTCCCATCCTGACGCCCCTTCTTTTCCTCTCCTTACAGCCCCGCCCATGACGGCCAGTTCCATGCTGAAGAGCAGCAGAGACAGTGAGTAGCCTGGGCCTGTGCCTGATCCTAAGACATTGCGTCTAGTTTCCCCATTTAGTACAGGATTTGCTAATTTTGTAGTACATATTCTGTATCTAGCTAAGAAAGACCCCTTCTATTTCATGCAGTGAAGAGACCTTTCATAAAACCATGAATAGGAGTTGAATTTTACAATCATCCTGGCTGATTGTAATGATTATATGAGTTTTCTTTTTTACTTTATTTATATGATGAGTCACATGACAGGTTTTCTGATGTCCAAACATCCTTCTCATTCATGGGATCTTCCCACACCACGTGATCACAATATACTGTTTTTCATAAACTGTTGCATTTGACTAGGTTACGTCTTATGATGGATTTTAAAATTCATACGGATAGGGGAAATGCAAATGTGTGCTCTTAGAAACATTCTACCTGGCTTTAGAATCGAGATTGCATTAACCTGAGGAAATGACTGCAGTCGATTATATATATATTTTTCTGTTTTTTGAAGAACGTGTATAAGGTTCCAGTTGTTCCTTATAGTTCAGGAGAGCTCACCTGCAAACTCACTGGGGCCAACAGTATTAGGCAAGGACAGTCCTTGACAAAACTTCTCAACTTCTTTAAAATTTATTTCCACATCCAGGGCCCCTAGTCTTTCCTGCACCAGTTTTGGAATTGTATATTTTCTAAGAATTTATTTATTTCATCTATAGATTCAAATTTGTCACATTATATTTTTAGTCATTTTAAAAATATCCATTATTTTTGTTATTTCCCAGTGTTAATTTTGTGTTTTGTTACTGGCATCTTCTCCTTTTTTCTCTCTAACTAATCTTTTCCAATAACCTGATATTCGTTTTATTAGTATGATATTTTCTTGATTTCATTTCCTGATAAATATATTTAAAGGTGTATATTTCCCAAATAAGACTATTTTGGATTAAACATTTGACATTCAATGCTTAATTTATTTAATTAAAGTATTTCTGAATTTTTTTGATTTACTGTCAAAACATTCGATTATTTAACGGTAAATTTAGCTTCCAAACAGAAGAGATTTGGAAAGCTATTCCTTCTCCCTAATTTCTATTGTTAGTGTATTACAATCTAAATAATATTTAACTTTGCCAACGATGGACAATGTGTTTATGTCCTAATAGCGTCGATTTTTGTAAAAGTCCTCTCTGTGTTTGAAAACAATGTTTAATCACTTTTTTGGAAGAGTCTAAATATACCCAATAGCTAATGTCTCAATATTATTAATTGCATTCTTGCTAATAATCCACAAATCGCATTTCTGAAATCTGTTAAAGTATCTAACTATAATTTATCTATCTATAATTGATTTAGCTATTTCTATTTATATCTCTTTCATTGATGTTGTGTTGTTTAATTATTACTTAATATTCCAGGATGTATTGCTTCATAGATTAAGGATATTTATGCTGCTCACTAAGATGGTCTTCTAACATTTATAAAATATCATTTCTTTATCACTTGGTGTATGTGTGTAATTGTTAAATTTTAGCATGCATGTAAATACTGAGAATATTTTGCTTCCCACCCAAAATAACAAGAATATGCTTAATGATTAAATTAATAATGATTTCTTAATATTTCCACATCTAATCATTCATACCATGATCAAAGTTTTCTCTGTTGTCATAAAAATGCTTTACAGATGGTTTATCTACATCAGGACCCAATCTAGCACAGTTTATTGCATCTGCTTGTTACGTCACTTGAATTTCTCTTCATCCTTTTCATCACCTGGTTTATTGATGAGACCAGACCAGTTTCTGCGAAGGTTCTGCCTTCCGAATTTGTCTGACCGACTCCCCATGGTATCATGTAGTTTCACCCTCCATCCTCTGTACAACGATCATTCTTTCATGATCAGCTTTGGCCAATGGGCACATTTTCAACCTGGTTCCTGTATCCTCTTAACATTAGCCCATTACTCAAGGAAAGTTCCAATTCACAATGGCAGACACGTCCTAGGCTTTCTTTCGTACTCAGACCATTTCTCCAGGTTTCCTGGTTCCTTTTAGTGACTGGTCATAATGGAGACATTATGATTCTTGTTTCCTTAAATCCATTTTGTCTGTTATCAGGATTGCTGCATCAACTTTCACTTGGTATATTTGCCTGGCATATAGTCATCCATCCTTCTCTTTACAAACAGTCTATTCCGTTCCTTCAGAAGAGCAAAGACAAATACAAAGTAAGATGGCAGATATACGTACCAATAAAATAGTATTAAAACAAGCATAAATGAGTTAATCAGTTAAAAGAAAAAGATTCTGAGAGAAAAAAGATTTTTCTAAGCCCAAGACCCAAATATATGTTTTCCTGAACAGGCACACATTCGAGAGAATACCACTCTGACCAACTCTGCTTGTCTTTAATAATTACAATATGGGATCTTTTATTTCTTTTAGTGACTGCTAGTAAAACCCAGCAGTCACACTATGTCTTAAGCATGTATTATGCTGATCTCATTCTATCTTTATCCCTGTATTGATGGTAAGGACTATTATGATTTACTGCTTGCTATGCATGAAGATTGTGAGACCAAGAAAAGTTAAGCCAATTGTTCAATAGTATAAAGTTCTTAAATTGCCATCAAATCTCAGTTAGAATCTATGTTTTAATCACCCTGCTTCATTCTGTTTCTGATCTGAGCAGACGCAGCATCCTTGCCTGGTCAGAACTGGAGCATGGTGACTGAATTCATCCTCATTGGCTTCTCCACCTTCCCCCAGCATCTCCTGCCCATCTTCTTCTTCCTCTATCTGCTGATGTACCTGTTCACGTTGCTGGGGAACCTGCTCATCATGGCCACCATCTGGAGCGAGCACAGCCTCCACACTCCCATGTACCTCTTCCTGTGTGCCCTCTCCATCTCTGAGATTCTGTTCACTGTAGCTGTCACCCCTCGCATGCTGGTGGACATGCTCTCCACCCATCACTCCATCACCTTTGTGGCCTGTGCCAGCCAGATGTTCTTCTCCTTCACGTTTGGCTTCACCCACTCCTTCCTGCTCATGATCATGGGCTATGACCGCTACGTGGCCATCTGTCACCCCCTGTGCTACAATGTGCTCATGGGCACCCGAGGCTTTGTCCGTCTTGTGTCCTGGTCCTGGGCCGGTGGCTCAGTCATGGGGATGATGGTGACATTGATAGTTTTTCATCTCACCTTCTGTGGGTCTAATACGATCCACCATTTTTTCTGCCACGTACTTTCCCTCTTGAAGTTGTCCTGTGGGAAGGAGGCATCTTCTGTCACCTTGGGTGTGATCCTGGTTTGTGTCACGGCTCTGATGGGTTGTTTGTTCCTCATATTCCTCTCCTATGTCTTCATCGTGGCTGCCATCTTGAGGATCCCCTCAGCTGAGGGCCGGCACAAGACCTTCTCCACATGTGTGTCCCACCTCACTGTGGTGGTCGTGCACTACGGTTTTGCCTCCATCATCTACCTCAAGCCCAAGGGCCCTCATTCTATGGACAGTAACACCCTGATGGCCACCACCTATACAGTTGTCACGCCCTTTCTTAGCCCAATCATTTTCAGCCTCAGGAATAAGGAGCTGAAGAATGCCATAAAAAAAAGCTTCCTCAGAAAATTCTGTCCTCTCAACTCATGACAGACTGTTTGAGAATGAGGAAATATGATAGGAGGGCTAAGATGTCTCGCATTTGGACAGTTGTAAGGACTCAAGTGAGTGAAAATACCCACACTCCATAGGAGTTGAGTGCAATCTAGCTATTTGCTTTTCTGTAATTTTTTGTCTTCCTGCTCCAGAGGCTGAGCAATCCCGATCTCTTGTTAATGACTCAGTGTGATGGACTCCAATCCAGTATCTAAGCCTAGGAATGTGCCATCTCTCTGTGGGCCAGTGGGGAGCATCACCTGGATGTGTCTGGGCACTGATGCTCGTGGTCCTTCCTGAATGGACAAGCAGGGGAAGACTTTATTACTCCCCACCAAATATGAATGAAGAAAAATAGGATAATAATAAATGCCACCAGCACTGAGTCCTTTCTGAGTATCAAGCATTGTGTCTAGTGTTTTATTATCCTTTTCTTTTTAATTGTAACAAATGTAGAAAAGAAAATGAAGTGCTTGTCTCTGAGAAAATGGATTACTGTCTAACGTTCTTCACCGCCTTTGGGAGTGAAACACTCTAAGGGATGTTTTCTCTGTTGAGCTGAGCTGAGTAAAGGAATCAGA